>NC_057797.1:327377073-327677073 GCF_018294505.1 Triticum aestivum
AGCTCTTCGGGCGCGCGCCACGCCTCGCCTCTGCCTACTGGCAGAGGAAGAAGAGGACAAGGGGGGAGGTGGGCTGGGCCGGCTGGGGGGCTGCACAGGGGGGGGGGCTGGGCCAGCACAGGTGAGCGCCAGGTAGTTCCTTCTCTCTTTTTATTTTTTTTCTGTTCTGTTTCCCTTTTTATTTTATTTTGCCACTGTTTTCAAATTCAAAATAATTTCATACAGTGCCAAAACATTCTGAAATATTTTATGTTACCTCTCTGGACTATTCCAAAAGTACATAAAACATCTCAAAGCATTTGAAAATATATTCATTATATATTATGAATATATCCCCAAATTCAAATAGATTATTGATTTAAATTCAGAGACCAAATAATTCCTTAAAAATATTCCAGAATTTTGGTTTGATATATAACTCTTGCCAAAATTCACAAAAGTATTTTTAGGGCATTTTGGATTCACAGAATGCAATTTAAAGGGTGCTTGCCCTTCTTTTAATTAGGGTTTTGAGGCTTCTGAATTCCTCAGTTCAAATTTCATTTGAATTTAAACATGATGCAGCAACCAGGCTAGTCCAAGGCCAGGGTAAAGCTAGGGATGTGACAACTCACCCCCACTAAACAAGAATCTCGTCTCGAGATTCAAGCGTAGGGTAAGGTGAAGGGGGAACGCAACTAGTACAATCTTCACGATCTAGGTTGCACTTCATAGGAACGTTGATTCATTCACCATCTTTGTCTTGTCGTCTTGCTCTGAGAAATCCTGTCAACATGACATGGAGGGAAGAAGGAGACTCTAGAAGGGTCGATCTTCTCGAAGATCGAACAACTCACGGAATGAGACATAGGACCAGCTCTCGGGTTGAGACATGAGTTACACATCAAGAGGGGTGGAAAAAGACGGATGACGAAGGTGCACTAGGTGGACAACAATTCCACACTTAAGAGGGTGGTAAACGATTGTCCACATAGCGAGGAGTTAAGTTGACATGACACCATAATGACGCACCTTAGGGATGGTGACTCGTAGATATATATCCCTCTTAAGTGGCAAAAAGAATTACTTTTGATTCAAAGATCATTGAAACTCTCTATATCAGTCTAAGGCAAATCACAGCAATCGATTGGCGGGGGTCGGTAGAATGGCATACTCGGGCCAGAATGGATGATGTGGATTACCTTGTTGAAGACAACGTAATGGATGAATTTGCTTATCACCGGAAATGGAAGAGACCCATGGTAGAATGGCACATTGGCGGTGCAAGCTGGGAACAAAATGCAATGATGGGAATGATTCTAGTAACTGGGGAAGAACCCAACAATAAAGAGTGAATTCACTGTTGGAGTGGTTATAGCATAACCGACGAGACTAGGAGCAATCCCGGATAGTGCCGGCGATAATACCTAGCGCTTGTGCGTGCTCTCAAGAACTTGAGCATTTTCACATTCATCAAGATTTTACCAATATCCGTGTCAAGGATTCTGGCAACACAACTTACTACCATGATGAATGAGGAAGGATGATGCAGATGCGAAGGAGGATAACACTTTCTCAGATTTCACCTTAGCGAGGCCAAGCAAATAAAATCTGGATGATCGACCGAGAGACATTTAGCACTCCGCTTCTAATGTTCTTCTTGATGTGCTAGTGTATCCCATTCATAGATATGGTTTGATAACTAGAACATCAGGTAAAAGGTCGGACTTCGGGAGCAATAGAATCCATAAGGAACAGTTATGGAGGTAAATCCTACGAAATCCTTATGGGGAGGTGGCCAACTTCTTCAATCAAGATACTACAATAATAGGTCTACCGGATGGGTGTGTTGGCCACGATATCCACCTTGTCGGTTATTGAGAGACCAATATTATAATTCTTGGGAAATGTTCCAACCATCACATCTGCCTGAGATTCAGATCTGGTTGGTGTCAGGATATCCCAGACTCATCAAGTCTAGAAAGAAAAATGAAAGGTTGCAACACAAATCGACGAGATGACGTTGCGAGATTCTCGGGAAATGAATTACGATAGCAAGCTCCAAAACATGAGCTGGTTCTGCTACAAACATGTGAACACGTTGTCCCAGACAAGCATGCCCACATGGTAGTCTTACAATAAAACACTACCGAGTTCTGGTTGGGAACCATCAGCGAGGATATCGAAGTTCTTTCATAAGTCCGGATTAGCTCTTATGAAGATACTCCTTCTCCTTGAACAAATCAGTCAGTGGCTTGGTGTGCTAGGATACGCATATGGAATGAAGGTTGCAAGTCTCCAGACCACAGAATACTTCGCACGTGTGCATGACTGACTTGCGATGATTCCAGAGGAAGCAACATTGACTTTCTCGAGTCCACGGCGGCAACTTGCATCAAATGCATATGAACTAGAGGAAGTCACTTCTTACATCCGAACATATGCTTCATGAACTAGCATGAACAAATGCTTTCAAAAGTTTCCAACACTAGCTTAATGTTCAACAAAATCATGGGGGAGATAAGGATGTTGTCGATGGGCTCAACAACAATTCATCGAGATTTCCATGTAAATGGAATTCCATAATTATGTGAACAAGTGATAGCATTGGTCAGACCCAAAAGATATAATGGTGTATGCTCGAGGGATCGACCACGAGTAAGACAACATTACGAACATCGTTGGTTCTGATTTGATTTGACGATAACCCATACTCAAATCAAAGTTTTTATCAGGCAATAGGTCCAATAACTGATCACAGGGACCAATCGATGAAGATATCATCTCTCTTCAACACACTCTACACAAGAATATCCCTTTGGAACGAACTAAGTCAGGCAAGCTTTTATCTTCCAACTCTCCAAGTTGTTGTCTAGCTTAACCAACTAGCTCAGGGATATCCAACACAGATTCTTGGAGAAGGATGGTTCACAAGAAACCAACTTGATCACGAGCTCAACACAACAGTCAGGGAACAACCTGGTAATACTTCCAAGAAGATATTCGGAAAATCACGAACCACCGGTATGTTACTAAGCTCGAGAACAATCTTGCTTTTCAGGGCAAGACGATATGATTGATAGAGCAAGGATTTGAAATAATCCTAACTCATCGATCGAGGAGTGAACCAGGAGAATGGACTAGGTAGCACGATCAATCTTAGAATGATGATTCAATAACCAACACACTAAGAATGAAATTATTGTCCTTTAACTACCCAGCAACGAGGTTGCTAGGCGTATTGATTTCACACATCACAATTCATTTGTCGGTATTCCGGTTGCATTAACACGAAGACCAAGAAATGACTAATGATGGCAAGAAGTATCACTGTACCAAGAGTTCATAGGATGGTGTGCAATTCCTATAACAATCCCGATATAAAGATGGTAATACTCCAAGGTAGAACAGAACAAAAGCTGGATTAGCAATTTGATCTGCGGAGCACAACTTCTTTGACCCAATCCTGGATATGGAAGAGGTACTGGAGTTTGTTTCTCCTAGTCATTCCGCGATAGAATGGCTTAATGGACCACAAGAGTAATAGGCATCGATAAACGAACGCACGCATACTCTTGACTATCAATTGATAGACGAGGGTCAGAATGCAACTAAGGAGAACAACTCAAAGGAACATATAATTTTCTGAGTTGTGGATGCATAGATTAGTATGTCGAACCAAGTTCAACATGTTTCTTCCGGATAACCCATGCAGAAAGGTAGAACTGGCAGAGTCACAATATATAATGGAGAACTCATCAAGAATAATCCTGTTGTGATATTTCAGTTCAACAAGGAACTTCTGCCATAAGTAGTTCATGGTATTTGGAAGAAGAAGATACCACGGACTTCAAGGACTATCGCAAAGGTTACTAATATCCTAAAGGCACTAGCAATTACTATCAACAGGAAGTAGGTAGAGTGAATCTCGGGTTCAAGAACCCAGGAACAGAATACCTACTAACTAAATGGCATCACGGGATGCTTTCGATAATGACGGCCAGAGTCATCATACTGGAACATAAATCATGGCTAGACTACTAAATGATTCCCTGAGACACCTAGGGTCATAATAATAGCTCCAACATCTACGCCGAGGTAACAAAGTACCTCAACCTACCGATTAGTGTGCTTATTCCGACCAAGAGGGACATCGGAGACGGAAGGAAAGGATTTGCAAATGCATCAGACTGTTTAGAGACCTGGGATGACTCGGACAGCATAACGGCTGTAAATGCTCAGAAAAGATTTGAGACATTCACAAAAATGGTGGCATAACCACTCAAAGGCACAATATCAAGGTTTCGAGATCAACAATTTAACATACGGAAGTAATAGGAACTGAAACGAGGCTTAAGTCCAACAATTCTATAGGTCTACGGATTAGTAACACGTGATCCTGATAGAAAGAAGAGAAGCCTAGTTCCTTAACCCCCGTAGAAGAGAAGATGATGACTCAGATCAGAAGGCCATCAGGTATAAGGAGTAAAAAGAGCCTTACGTTCCATCCCACAATCAATTCCCTTATATAACTAAAGAATTTCTAGACTCAACTTCGACCAGTTTGGCTTGGTAATCCTACAGGCAGTCAAGCTCTGATACCAACGCTGTCAGGACCCCGACTCAATGCCACATAGATCTAGCATGTAACACTTCATATCACTTTGCGGCCTCACGCACGTTATTCCCACGGGTGTTGCCTTACCTTTTCCCGGGACCGTTTGCGCCTTTTGGCACACGTATATGACAGTGTCGCTAGCATCCATATGATAAGGAGCCCGGGCTGACATGGCTAGTCGTAAACCCAAAGTGGCACAAACTTACAGGGACAGGCATCCATGACCCAGCATCGAACGTGTCGGTCATCAGCGAGTGAATCCAGGCTATAGCACTGGGCTAGCAGGACTCCGGTGAACCGGGCTGTAGCGGGCTAACAGGACTCTGGTATTCATCGCGTGACATTTCCCCGAAGGGACAGACACAGGAGCGAAGAAGGACACATGCCGGCCAGCCTAAGTGTTCCGGAGCAGTAGCAAGCTACCATGGCTCAGTGGAAACACTAGGAGACATTTCCCGGTAAGAGAGGCTACTGAAGATAAACAACTAGATAGTCAGATCCCACACATACCAAGCATTTCAATAACATACACACAATATGCTCGATATGTGCAAACACAACATGGCATCACAACATGACTCTATGACTCAAGTAATTTATTCAATAGGCTCCGAGGAGCGCGATATTACAAACAGGGGTCTCATGACCCAACATTCAGAGCATACCAATCAAAGCACAAACGGAAGCTATCATGTCTGGGTACAGACATCTATAAATGAAAAAGGCTGAGAAGCCTGACTATCTATCAGATCCTGCCGAGGGCACAAGATCGTAGCTGAGGTAACAAGCTAAACGTCGAAGTCCACGCGAAACTACTAGTGAGACCGAAGTCTCTCTGCAAAAACATAAAATAGGCAAACGTGAGTACAAATGTACCCAGCAAGACTTACATCAGAAGTAACTACATATGCATCATTATCAACAAAGGGGATGGTGGGGTTTAACTGCAGCAAGCCAGCTTTGACTCGGTGGCTATCCTGAACTACGACTGCAATGTAACTCTTTTGAGGTGGCGCACACGAGTCCACATATTCACCAACCAATACACCACTATGGATCCGCTCCCGTCTCCCTACGAGAACGCCATCCATAGCACTCACACTTATCTTGCGTATTTTAGAGTATCCACGTTCACTTGTCTATGAACTGATATAAGCAACCCAGAAGTCCTTTTCCGTGGACACGGCTATTCGAATAGATGATATTAACCCTGCAGGGGTGTACTTCTTCATACATGTTTCCACCACTTAGCGTCTGCACACGACATGTGCTCGGTAGACTTCAAGCGAAAGCCGACGTGGGTGTAGACCACAACCTACCTAACCACCTAAGTCTCTAGTCCAGGTTTATCGCCTATTCGGGTTCCATCCATGAGGAGATCCGGCCGGAGTTTCGCTCACAGCCCCAAACGATGTGAACAGGGTTCCGTGACACCAAACGGGCGCCCGGTATACCCGGCCACGTGCCTACCGCATCACAGCCCACCCCTACGGTCAACGCTGTCCACGGCCTCCAGCATACTACAAACACCAGAAACTACTTGCAACTCCTGGACAGAGGACAAGGGTGATTAAGAAGTCGAGCGGGGTCATATTTCAGGGCCCAATGTATGGTAGTAGCTGAGTCATGGATCACAAACACAGAACTCAGTTCCTAAGGACGGCTTCAATGAGACAACCCACCATGTACTCCTACATGGCCTCTCATCGCTACCTTTACCAAATCGTGTTCACACACTTAGCTCACACATAGTAGGACATGTTCACACACCTCTGATTCATCCTCGATGAATCAGACCTGACTCAACTCTAAGCAGTAGCAGGCATGACAAACAAGCATGAATGAGTAGGCACATCAGGGCTCAAACAACTCCTACTCATGCTAGTGGGTTTCATCTATTTACTGTGGCAATGACAGGTCATGCAAAGGATAAAGGGGTTCAGCTACCGCAGCAAGTAACAGATGAATCGGTGTTGTCCTAATGCAGTAAAAGAGAGCAGGAGTGAGAGAGTAGGATTGTATCGGAATGAACAAGGGGGTTTTGCTTGCCTGGCACTTCTGAAGATAACATTGAGTCTTCATCAGTGTCAACGATCACATCCTCGGTATCACGTCTATCGAGAGGGGACAAATACCGGCAACACAGAAGGGAACACAATCAATGCAATGCACAATATGATGCATGATCATGACATGGCAAAATGAATGTGTTTTGGGCTAATGCAACTAGCAACAGATTAAATGAAGTTGGTTTGAATACAAGATTCAAATTCAAACTCCATATGTGATTATTCAAATGCCATTTAATTGATTTGTGCTAAACAGCACCTATAAGTTGTTCTAACATGCATGAAAATGGTACAGATGGATTCCTTGAATTTTTCTGATAATTTTTCATATATAAATTATTTAATTTGGAGTTACGGTTAATTTTCTATGATTTATAGAAGTTTTAGCTATTTTCTGAAATTATTAAATCATTTAAGATTATTTAAATTCCAGAAAATACTTATTGCGTCAGCCTGACATCATCATGACGTCAGCAGGTCAACAGGGCGCCTCCAGGTCAAACCTGACCAGTGGGGTCCACTGGTCAGTGACCCAGGGCTGTTTAGCTCGCTGACAGGTGGGGTCAGGTCAACATCCACGTCATCATGGTCAACTCTGACGTGTGGGTCCACAGTGATTAGATAATATTAAACAGAATTTAAACTAGTGTTAGTTAGGGGCGTGGGCCCAGTAGTCAGTGAGAGGGGGGGGGGTTAGTTAGTGGGGTCATTAGCGCTAATTAAGTGACACGTCGACTTCGCCGGAGTTCGGCCGGCGACAACCAAAACTGCGGCGGGAGCTCGCCGGAGTGGCGCTGCGAGCGGTTTTGGGCCAAGCCAAGGGCACCAGAGGGTTGCCCTTGCTTGCGCGCATCCAAAGGAGGCATGCGGGAGGCGCGGGGTGGCCGGAGCTCGCCGGAGTGGAGGCCGCGGCGGCTGCCGGAGCTCGGGTTTGGCCGGAGCGAGGTTACGGAGCGTTAGGGGGCTGGCTGAGGGGCTATGCGGACTCCTGAGGCAGCTAGGAGCACGCTAGGCCCGTCGGACTGGCCGCAACAGCACGTCAGTGCCATGCCCGACGTCCATGGCGGACGGCGGCGCTCGGTACGGTGGCTAGCATGGCTATTGCACGGGAAACCAACGGGGAGAGAGGGGAAACATAGCAGGGACTCACGGGGATGACGAGGAACGCTCGGCGAGGTCGGAGACGGTCCGGAGCCGGCGAATTTAACGAAGATGGCCGGCGGGTCCGAGGTAGAAGACGACGGCGATGGCGGCGATGCAAGGCTTCCGGAGGGCTGTGGATCGGTGGGGAGGCAGAGGGAGGACCGGCGGAGCTTCCTGGGGCGTCGGCGAGGCTAGGGGTGGCCGGTGGCCATGGGTACGGCGACGATGACGGCGAGTTCCGCTCGGTGGTGTGCGTGGGAGGAAAGCAGAGGAGGGAACGGGGTCCAGGGGAAGAGAGAGGCGGTCGAGGGGTCGAGGCGTCTCCGTGGCGTCGCGAGGGAGTCGGGGAGGCTGCCACGGCGAAGCAGGAGGTGGCCGGAGCTCTTCGGGCGCGCGCCACGCCTCGCCTCTGCCTACTGGCAGAGGAAGAAGAGGACAAGGGGGGAGGTGGGCTGGGCCGGCTGGGGGGGCTGCACAGGGGGGGGGGGGGCTGGGCCAGCACAGGTGAGCGCCAGGTAGTTCCTTCTCTCTTTTTATTTTTTTTCTGTTCTGTTTCCCTTTTTATTTTATTTTGCCACTGTTTTCAAATTCAAAATAATTTCATACAGTGCCAAAACATTCTGAAATATTTTATGTTACCTCTCTGGACTATTCCAAAAGTACATAAAACATCTCAAAGCATTTGAAAATATATTCATTATATATTATGAATATATCCCCAAATTCAAATAGATTATTGATTTAAATTCAGAGACCAAATAATTCCTTAAAAATATTCCAGAATTTTGGTTTGATATATAACTCTTGCCAAAATTCACAAAACTATTTTTAGGGCATTTTGGATTCACAGAATGCAATTTAAAGGGTGCTTGCCCTTCTTTTAATTAGGGTTTTGAGGCTTCTGAATTCCTCAGTTCAAATTTCATTTGAATTTAAACATGATGCAGCAACCAGGCTAGTCCAAGGCCAGGGTAAAGCTAGGGATGTGACATAGCTGCTCGTCACCCTCAGCCTCAGCGGCACGGGCCCCGAGAGCTGCTGCCTCATGAGCATCGCCCGGCGCCGTCACCCCGCCGGGAGCCCCCTCGGCCTCTAGCGCCTCATGCCTCCCTGCTCCGTCGCTCGAGGAAGAGCCGCCTTGGCCGACTAGAAGGGCGGTCACCGCCACTGGGTTCTCGCGAGGCCCCTGGAGGCCGGCGGGGCGCGACCCCCACTCATCAAAGATAGGCATCTGCTTCAAAAAATCGCCCCTGCTCTGGCAGAGGTACAACAAGGCCCCTCCCTGCTGGATGCTGCCAGGGTTGGGGTCCCCAGTCAGGGTCAAGAGCACTGTCCTCAGCACTTCAGGAGTTAGGTCCTCTTCCTGGAGCCTCATACGATCATCGCGCCCGCTGAAGGCCCACATCTGGCGGGAGTGGCGTTGGAGAGGAGCAACGCGGCGTAGCAGGAACTCCTTCACCACCTTGGGCGCTGTAACGCCAAGCGACCTCAAGAACGCGAAGCGGTGCCAGACGAAGACGAGCCGGGGGCTCTCAAGCGTCTCCTGGCCCCAGCCCGAATTGGGGGCAGCAGGAGAAGTTGGCTTCGATAGCAGGGGGCTGGGCACCTCTGCATCCACATACAGCCACCGCTCGCGGAACCCAGCCGCGGGCGGGGGAAGCTTGAAGTCAATCTCAGAGGCTGCAGTCTCAGACGCGGCAACGAAGCTCACGCACGCCCAGCATTGGGTAGGGTCGACAAGGCGTAGCGAGAAGAAGTGGCGCAGCAAGGCAACCGAAGGAAGGATGCCCATCATAGCCTCGCAAACAAAGGCGAAGACCGAAAGGAGGGTGATGGATTCAGGACCCAGATGCATCATGTGGATCTGATAGTGGGAAAGCACGGCATTGAAGAAATCAGAAAAGGGAGGAACCAGACCCGCCCACAGGGCGTCGGCGAAATACGGAACCTTGGTGACTATGCTGTCGATGGAGGAGTGGGACACGGGCCAGGCCGTCGTCCTCCCACATTCGTTGAAGATAGTGGCCAAAGGCGAGCTGACCTTGCCTAAGCCCTCGGCAGGGGCCGCCAACGGTGGCGGACCAGGCGGAGGCACGGGTTTCTTCCCTCTTCCCTTCTTCGTCGGAGCCATGGCGATGGGAAAAAGGAGGGAAAGTTCGAGATTGGGTCGAGAGCAGAAGCTGGAGTTCGAGCGGAGGAAGGACAGAGGGCGCTCGAGCAACAAAAAGGGGAGCGGCTGTGTACAACTATGAGTCCGCCTAGCATGGCGCAAAATCAGGGGGCATGGGGGAGCAGTGCCGCCCACATCCAATCAACCGCCACGCGGCGCCCAAGGCCGCAGGCTGTTAGGGCCCGCGGCGCTTCGCCCTCGCCCTTCCGCCTCCCTGCACGACCAAGTCCGGGCGCACCTTGGGCCCGGGGGCTACTGTCGGCGTTCTGGGAACGGGGGTCCCCAGACTTGCCTGCCTGCGGCCTGCGGCGTGGCTCAAAGGGGGGCCCAGCACGGCCCATCTTCAGCAACATAGACCCAAGACCCTCGCGAGGGGCCAAGCCTCGCGGGGCGGACGACTCGGAGCTTCCTCAGGCACGGCCTCATCAGGCTGGCTCGCGAGGAGGCAGAGAGATCAAGGCGGGGTACCTCACGAGGTGCCCGTGACGCAAGCCATGACGACCGAAGGAGCCAGGTGGGTGCCAGCCCGCGCAGCGTCCTCCTTTCCTCCTTGGTGCAAAGGGAGCAAGCACAGCCGCGGAGTACCGAGGCATTAGGCAAAGGTTGCCATTTCGGTGCAACAAGACCAAGACCAGGAGGACTGAAAGATGGAGGTCATTGTGGAGCCCAAGATGGCGTCACCGCCAGAGATTTGTGCAGGCGAAGACTACTTTTGTCAGATAGCTGGTACTAGCTATCCCCCTTCAAATTAGCCCGCCATTGTTGGCTCCCTTCCCGCTCGATATTTGGGAAGAAGACCAGGGCCTCTATAAATAGGACCAACCACCCACAAAACAAGAGGGACGAAGGAACAAGGGAAGAGAAAAGGGGGAACGAGAGAAAGAAAGAAAGAGAGAGAGAGAGAGAGAGAGAGAGAGAGAGAGAGAGAAGGGCGACTGAACTCCTCCCAGCAGTTCATCGCCCCAGCCAAGAGCAGACCCTCGCGAGGCTGTTCTTCCTTGTATTGTTCATCATCATCAGCCCAAGAGGCAATCCACCACACCGCACACTGGAGTAGGGTATTACACCACAACGGTGGCCCGAACCAGTATAAACCCTGTGTCATTCGTGTTGTTCTTTCTGTTGCTTAGATCTTAGCGAGGCGGAGGGGTGCAGGTAGGTAGGAGGCAAAATCTCCGCGCGCACCCCAGTGTTCGAACCTCAAGGGTCTGCCGGAACCCAAAATCCGACATTCCCTCCGTGATGGAGGAGACCATCCACTTGCCTCCTGCTCCGGACATGGCTGGAGAGGGTTGAGGTGGGGTGTGTGGACTTGGGCGCTGGAGCTCGAGTGCTCGGAAATGGATAGGTAAAGGAGGAAGAAGGCGTGGATGAAAAGGTGGATCCTTATCCCCTTATATGGGTGGACGCGACTATGCGTCCCCACCAGCCTGGTAAAACTCGCTTATCTCCCGAGCGCCGTAATCAATGGCGCGGTTGGGTTACCCACGCCCGCATTGATGAGAATCCCGGAATAAGGGGACACGATCTCTGCTTTGACAAGTCGTGCCAAGGAAACCGCCTCGCTAAACGCGCTGAGGTGGGACAGTAAAATAATTCGGATAAAGACTTGGCCGTGGTGTGATGTCACGCTACGGAATACGTCAGTAGATTAGATTTGTGTAAATATTATTCTCTCTATGGCAATATGTGGAAACTTATTTTGCAGAGTCGGACACTACCTTTGTGTTCAAAATCTTCTATGAATTACTTGGAGGAGGAACCCGCCTTGCAATGCCGAAGACAATCTGCGCACCGGACTCGTCGTCATTGAAGCTTGATTCAGGGGCTATTGAGGGAGTCCTGGATTAGGGGCTGTCCGGATAGCCGGACTATACCTTCGGCCAGACTCCTGGACTATGAAGATACAAGATTGAAGACTTCGTCCCGTGTCTGGAAGGGACTTTCCTTGGCGTGGAAGGCAAGCTTGGCAATACAGATATGTAGATCTCCTACCATTGTAACCGACTCTGTGTAACCCTAGTCCTCTCCGGTGTCTATATAAACTGGAGGATTTTAGTCCGTAGGACGAACAACAATCATAACATAGGCTAGCTTCTAGGGTTTAGCCTCTCTGATCGTGGTAGATCTACTTTGTACTACCCATATCATCAATATTAATCAAGTAGGACATAGGGTTTTACCTCCATCAAGAGGGCCCGAACCTGGGTAAAACGTCGTGTCCCCTGCCTCCTGTTACCATCCGCCTAGACGCACAGTTCGGGACCCCCTACCCGAGATCTGCCGGTTTTGACACCGACACCCCCTCTCAGCAGGGGGCTGGCGCTGCCCTAGGCGCCAGCTGGGCCTTGCGAGGGGCCCGAACTAAACAGGGCCCGGTGCTAGAAGAAGACCCCAGGATCGAAGCCAACCATCCACCATTCGCAACCAGGGGAGGAGCCCTTGGCATGCTTGTTGTGCTCCGAGCAAGGCCGCGAAGAAAAGACGGTGAAGGCGCAAGCTCAAGACACCTTGATGATGGGCCAACTCCCACGGTTGACCCCACACTGTGGCCAGCGCACGAGCCAGCGGCACTCGAGTTTGGCGGGGGAGATGGGGCAAGAGGGAGTGGCTTCTCAGGAGATTTCGCGGCCTTGGTAGAAGGGGTCCTGAGGAGATAATCGTCAGGAAGGAAAGCAACACACAAAAGATCACCAAGATGAGGTACTTACTCGTTAACGGCGATATACTTCCTCTGTTTTAATGGCCCAAAGGTGCCGCTGCCGTAGCTTGGGGACTCCTTCCTCTTGCAGAGTTCTTTGAAGTCTACGCAAAGCCGGCCGAAGCGCTGGACATGGCGGCCGACACGAGGCGTGGCTGTAGAAGTGCTCAGAGGGGCAGCCTCAGAAGCGCCAAGCTGAGGAGAGCTAGTCGGCTCTGCCTCGAAGTGACTTGCCGAGGCCTCAGGAGCCTCGGCCACAGCAGATGCGGGTTGCATCGCCCCTTCAACCGCCGCCCCAGGGCAAGAGTCACGAGCAAGGTAGTCAGAGTCGGGATTCGGAGTCGGATCGATTTTTCTCAGACAGAATCGAGTCATAAGATCGAGTCGCAGAATCGAGGATTCTACTAGATTTACTCAGATAAGATATTTTGTATGCACACAAGAAATTTATATGGATTCTATAGAGTTTTGACAATAAATATGGAGCAAAGAACGTACACATCAATGCTAGTTGTATTCCACTTCTTTTTACAGCTAACCTACCATCTAGCTCGCATGTATGGAACAGATATGAGAGGAAATATATAGAACATTTAAACCTTCAATGCACGAAATTTACTTAGGCTCTTTTTAGAGTGCATGAATAGTCGATCACTTGTCTATCTGACCTGCAGTGCTAAACCATGAAGGGTCTTGTTCTCCTTCTCCGATCAATCTTGAAGCATCCTCCTTTTCACGCCGATTCCATCTGTTGACAAGCTTGATCCTCAATTTTGATCTAGGGTTTCCGAGAGCTAGATCAAAGGTGTCGGCGGCTGGGCGTTTGGGCTTGGGAGGGGAATAAAGGTCCATGAAGTATATGAAAAGGGGCTTGGATGATGGCATACTATTCTGCTACAACTAAATAAACGACTTAGATAAATTAGTAGAGTCGTACATAGTCCATAGCATAGTCGGGATTGTACAGTTTTGAACAGGATTCTATGATTTGGATCGCGACTCAACATGGATTCTACTTGATCCGGATTCATAGTGGGATTTGGATCGACATGCTTCCGTAGGGTCGTGAAGTCGTAGGATTCTAGCAGTCGAGTCGGGATTCTGACAACCTTCGTCACGAGACCCCGAGGTTGATGCCACGGGAGCCCTGGGCGGCATCAGCATCTCGACACCTTCACTATCGGCCCCCAGCGGTGCTCGCCCCCCCTGCACCAACACTTGGGGTGAGCTCGACACTGGCGTCGAGGAGAGGGGCCACGACGATGGGGTTCTCATGGGGCCCAACGAGACCAACTGGGCGCAGCCCCCACTCGTCGAAGGAGGGCATCCGCTCCACGAAGGTCATCTTGTTCGAGCAGCGGTACAAAAGACAACTCTTCCTCGGCAAGTCATCTGGCAACGGGACGCCCGTCAGGACCTCAAGCACTGTTCGCCACGCCTCAAGGGGGAGCTTAGACTCCTGAAGTCTCATGTGGTCCTGGCTGCTGAGCAAGGCCCACATCAGCCGGGAGTGGCGCTGAAGCGGCACGATTCGGCGCCGGATGAACTCCCTCACCACCATAGGCGCAGTCACGCCAAGGTCTTTGAGCCACATCAACCTGAGCCAGATGGGGACAAGGCACGGATCGGTGAGCCTTCAGTGGCACCAACCGGAGTTAGGAATGGCAGGCCCTGACGGAGAGGAGAGTAGGGGGCTGAGCACTCCGGCATCAACAAACACCCGTCATGTCCGAAACTCGCTCGTGGATGGTGGAAGCTCGAAGTCAATCCCGTCGCCGGCCGTTGCCGCCACGGCTTGAAAGCTCAGGCATCCGGAGCTCTGCCGAGGATCGCTCAGGTGTAGCGAGAAGAAGTGGCGGAGAAGAGCCATGGAGGGAGGAATGCCTAACATGGCCTCACAGACGAAGGCGAAGACGGCAAGAAGGGTCATGGATTGGGGATCAAGGTGCAGCATGTGGATCTGATAATGGGAGAGCACTGCATTGAGGAAGGCGGAGAAAGGAGGGACCAAGCCAACCCAAAGGGCATTGATGAAGAAAGAGACCTCAGTGGCCGCCCGGTCAATGTGAGCGCAAGATGCAGGCCAAGCCATCGTCTTCCCCACTCATTGAAACTAGAGGCAAGCATGGGACATACCTTGCCCATGGCCTCATCGTTGAGCACCAGCGATCGGCTAATTGCAGGCTCGGCGGCCGGGGGCTCACTAGCTGAAGACAGAGGCTTCTTTACCTTATCCGCTTGCGTCGGCGCCATGGCGATGGGGCGAGCAGAGCTAAGGTCAGATTAGAAAGAGGAGCAGAGTCCGGGGGAAGCAGAGGAATTGAAGGAAAATGGTGCAAGTGATGGAAGAATAACCGTGTAGACCATCGTGGCCGTTTAGCCAGGCGGTTATCAAGGCAGCGTGGGGAAGCGAAGATGCCCATGTCCAATCAACCGCCATGCGTTGGCCAAGGCCGCAGGCTATTGGGGCCCACGGCGCTCCGCGCTTGACCTTTGGCTTCTCCTCAAAGCCAAGCCCGAGCACGCCTTGGGCCCGGGGGCTACTGTCGGCGTTCTGGGAACGGGGGGTCCCCAGACTTGCCTGCCTGCAGCCCACGGCGTGGCTTTGCTAGCAGGCCTATACGGCCCATCTTCATCAACGAGGCAGTCAAGACCCTCGTGAGGGGCCAAGCCTCACGAGGCGGACGACGCAAGACCTCCTCAGGAGCGGCCTCACCAGGCTGGCTCGTGAGGGGCAGAGAGTTCAAGGCTAGGCAAACCTCACGAGGTTCTCGTGACGTGAGCCATGGCGATCGAGACCAGACGGGCGCCAGGCGGGCGCCAGCGCACGCAGCGTCCTTGTTTCCTCTTTGGTGCTAAGGGGGCAAGCGTAGGCACGGAGTACCGAGGCATCAAGCAAAGGTTTGCATATTGGTGCAACAAGACCAAGACCGGAAGGACAGCAAGACGGAGGTCACCGTGGAGCCAAAGAAGGCGTCACCACCAGAGCCTTTGGCAGGAGAAGACCACTTTTGTCAGGATAGCTTGTACTAGCTGTCCCCTTTCAAATTGGTCGTTGTTGGCTCCCTTCCCGCTGAATATTTGGGGAGAGGACCAGGGCCTCTATAAATAGGACTAGCCACCACCCTAGCTAGGGGGGAGATTGGAGATCGGAGATTGGAGCCACCACATCCTTGGCCACCAAGCACAAGAACACCTCAACCTCAGGAGGCTATTCTTCCCCTTGTACTGTTCATCCTCAGCCCAAGAGGCAATCCACCACCACCACACTGGAGTAGGGTATTACACCACAACGGTGGCCCGAACCAGTATGTCTTGTGTCTTTGTGTTGCGAGTTCGTCGAGTTATTTCGTAAGATCTTAGCTGAGCTAGAACGTGGATCGGTAGGGGGGGAGATCTTCGCGCGCACCCCAGTGTTCAAACCTTAAGGGTTTTGCCGGAACCCGTGATCTGACAGATACATGGCACACCATCGAGCGCCAAGTACAACGACTTGGGACCAAACTCAACATCAACAAGCACCCCATAGTGTAGATGCATAAAAGTGGTGTCGTTGGAGGTGTAGATGCGTTGGAGGTGTTCAGCTTGGTCGCAAGTCATTGTACTTGGCGCTCGATGGCGTGCCTTGTATCTTCATGCACCTTCTTGAGATGACTCGCACGTGCATTTGCGTCCATATTGATGCGCTCTTGTAGTGGTAGAGGAAGAATGTCCAATGGGGACAATGGGTTGAATCTGTAGATGACCTCGAAGGGGGACTTGCTGGTTGTTGAGTGTCTTGCGCGTTTGTAGGCGAACTTGGCGATAGGTAGACACTACTCCCACTCCTTGATGTTCTTCTTGATGAGCACGCGAAGTAGAGCGGAGAGTGTGCGGTTGGTCACCTCTCTTTGGCCGTCGGTTTGTGGATGGTACGCCGTGGAGAAGAGTAGCTTGATTCCAAGCTTGGCGCACAGGGTCTTCCATAAGTAGCTTAGGAACTTGACGTTGCGGTCCGAGACAATCGTCTTTGGCACTCCATGTAGACGCAATATTTCCCTACAAAAGAGATTGGCAACATGTGAAGCATCGTCTATCTTGTTGCAAGGCATGAAATGTGCCATCTTAGAAAATCGGTCCACAACAACAAATAACGAATCCTTTCCATTTCTAGTCCTAGGCAATCCAAGTACAAAATCCATGCTAATATCTTCCCATGGTTGATATGGAATTGGGAGAGGCATGTAAAGGCCGTGGGATTGAGCTTTAGACTTAGCTTTGCGACATGTAGAGCATCTCTTGGTGAAGCGGTTGACGTCGCAAAACATCTTGGGCCAATAATAGTTCTTGGAGAGCGTAGCGAAAGTCTTGTCGCGGCCAAAATGTCCCATAAGTCCTCCTCCATGAGATTCCTGCAAAAGCAACAAACAAAGAGAAGACTCGGGGATGCAAAGCTTGTTAGCTCTCATAAGATATACATTTTTTATGTAATAGCGTTCCCAAGAGGTATGCGTCAAACATTTGGCTTAAGTAATAAAAAAAGTAGGATCATGCTCATACAAGTCTTTTATGTGCTCAAAGTCAATGACATCCAATTCAAGTTGAGTAACAAGCATGCACATACGTGAAAGTGCATCCGCCACAATATTTTCCCTACCTTTGATGTACTTGATGATATAAGGAAATGAATCAATGAATTCACTCCATTTAGCATGACGCTTGTTCAACTTAGTTTGATCCTTAAGGTATTTAAGCGTTTCATGATTGGTATGAATGATGAATTCATGAGGGCGAAGATAATGTTCCCATTCATGCAAAAATCGCACTAAAGCATATAACTCTTTGTCATGGATGGGGTAATTGAGTTGCGCTCCGGAAAGTGTCTCGCTAAAGTAAGCTATGGGGCGCTTCTCTTGCGTTAAGACACCTCCTATGCCATTACCACTAGCATCACAATGAATCTCAAAGGGCTTGTTAAAGTTGGGTAATGCAAGGACGAGAGCATTATTAAGCAAATTCTTAAGCTCATTGAAAGCGGTATCTTGGGATGGACCCCAAACAAAAGGCATATTTTTCTTGCTCAAAGCATGCGAAGGTGAAGCAATGGTGCTAAAGTCCTTCACGAATCTACGGTATAAACCGGCTAAACCAACGAAACTACACACTTGTTGCAAATTGGTTGGTTGGGGCCAAGTTTTAATAGCATTGATCTTAGAGTCATCAACATGAACACCCTTAGAGGAAACAACAAAACCCAATAAAACAAGCTTATCAACGCCAAAAAGGCACTTTTCCATGTTAGCATAGAGACGCTCTTTTTGAAGAGTTTGCAAAACGGTTCGGACATGGGTGACATGATATTGAAGAGATTTGCTATAAACAAGGATATCATCAAAGTATACCACAACAAACTCACCAATGTAAGGGCGAAACACATGATTCATAAGACGCATAAAAGTACCCAGTGCTTCCGATAAACCCATAGGCATGACTAACCACTCATACAAACCAAACTTTGTTTTGAAAGCGGTTTTCCATTCATCACCCTCTTGTATGCGGATTTGATAGTAACCACTTTTAAGATCAATCTTGGAAAATATAGTGCCACCACTAAGTTCATCAAGCATATCATCAAGGCGTGGAATGGGATACCTATAGCGAACGGTGATAGCATTTATAGGTCTACAATCGGAGCACATGCGAAAACTGCCGTATCCTTTGGCACAAGAATGACCAGAACGGCACAATGACTCAAACTTTCACGCACATGTCCATGGTCTATGAGATGTGTGACTTGCCTTTGTATTTCTTTGGTTTCGTCGGGGTTGACTCAGTAGGGAGCTTTTTTCGGAAGAGGTGCTCCGGGGATGAGGTCAATGCAGCGCTCAATGCCTCGTAGTGGAGGTAGTCCCGGAGGTAGCTCGTCGGGGAAAACATCTTGGAATTCCTGCAAAAGAGAGGACAACACTGAAGGTAGAATGTGAGAGGTGTTAGCTTGTGGTGCGTCATCCTTGCACAAAAGGATGTAGTGTATCACAATAGACAGGTTCTCAAACACTTCTCTTATCTCATGTTTGGTGGCAAATAGAACTAGGTTCTTCTTTTCGCTCATCGTGGAGGCACTTGATTTGGGCTTGTGGCACTCACTCTCTTTTTGGTGGCTCGCTCTCTCACTATTCTCTCCACGATGGGTGGCTTGCTTGTTAACGATCACTTGGCTTGGAGACATAGGGCAAAGTATGTACTCCTTTCCATTCATATTGAAGATGTAGTGGTTCGTTTGGCCGTTGTGTCTGACACCTCTATCAAATTGCCATGGGTGTCCAAGAAGAAGGTGGCAAATAGTCATTGGAACGACATCACACTCCAAAGTGTCTTCATAGGCGCCAATTTTGAAGGCGACTTGTACTCGATGCTTGACTTGGATAGTGCCAGAGTCTCTAAGCCATTGAACTTTGTAGGGATGTGGGTGCTTCGTCTTGGGCAATTGGATCTTGGAGCAAAGTTCTTCACTTGCTAAGTAATGACAACTCCCTCCATCGATGATGACCTTGACGGACCTTCCATTGATGCCGGCCTTGGTATGGAATATGTGGCATCTTTGATCTTCTTCTTGGTGATGTTGAAGAGTCAAGGCTTTGGAGACCACTAGAGCGGGACTTGAATCTTCATTGGAAAAGACTTGTTCCTCTTCATCATCCACTTGCCGGTGCATGGTGACTTGCTAAAGTGCTTCCGTTTCTCCTTCGCTCATGGATCATATGTACCATCGTCGTTGAGGATCATGGTTCGCTTGTTGGTGCACTCAAAGGACTTGTGTCCTCGGCCTCCGCATGTGAAGCATTTGAAGGAACTTTTCTTGACGGTCTCATCTGTTGGGGTAGATGATGAGGAAGCTCTCAGCTTGAAGTTGCTCGTTGTAGGAGGATGACTTGGGGTTGACGAAGCTTTCTTGCAACTCGACTTGTTGACGTTGCTTGTAGAAGGCTTTGCTGATGTAGAAGGTGTTGGAGTCGTCAAAGCTTGGGTGTTGGAGAAGCCTTGCTACCACTTGAGCACTTGCGTTGGTTTTCCCTTGAAGAGGAAAGGGTGGTGCAGCAAAGTAGCGTAAGTATTTCCCTCAGTTTTTGAGAACCAAGGTATCAATCCAGTAGGAGGCTACGCGCGAGTCCCTCGCACCTACACAAAACAAATAAATCCTCGCAACCAACGCGATAAGGGGTTGTCAATCCCTACACGGTCACTTACGAGAGTGATATCTGATAGATATGATAAGATAATATTTTTGGTATTTTTATGATAAAGATGCAAAGTAAAATAAAAGCAATAAAAATAACTAAGTATTGGAAGATTAATATGATGAAGATAGACCCGGGGGCCATATATTTCACTAGTGGCTTCTCTCAAGAGCATAAGTATTCTATGGTGGGTGAACAAACTACTATTGAGCAATTGACATAATTGAGCATAGTTATGAGAATATCTAGGTATGATCATGTATATAGGCATCACGTCCAAGACAAGTAGACCGACTCCTGCCTGCATCTACTACTATTACTCCACACATTGACCGCTATCCAGCATGCATCTAGAGTATTAAGTTCATAAGAACAAAGTAACGCCTTAAGCAAGATGACATGATGTAGAGGGATAAATTCATTCAATATGATAAAAAAACCATCTTGTTATCCTCGATGGTAACAATACAATAGTGCCTTGCTACCCCTACTATCACTGGGAAAGGACACCGCAAGATTGAACCAAAAGCTAAGCACTTATCCCATTGCAAGAAAGATCAATCTAGTAGGCCAAACCAAACTGATAATTCGAAGAGACTTTCAAAGATAACCAATCATACATAAAAGAATTCAGAGAAGATTCAAATATTGTTCATAGATAAACTTGATCAAAAACCCACAATTCATCGATCTCAACAAACACACCGCAAAAGAAGATTACATCGAATAGATCTCCACAAGAGAGGGGGAGAACTTTGTATTGAGATCCAAAAAGAGAGAAGAAGCCATCTAGCTAATAACTATAGACCCGTAGGTCCGAGGTAAACTACTCACACTTCATCGGAGAGGCTATGGTGTTGATGTAGAAGCCCTCCGTGATCGATGGCCCCTCCGGCGGAGCTCCGGAACAGGCCCCAAGATGGGATCTCGTGGATACAGAAAGTTACGGTGGTGGAATTAGGGTTTTGGCTTCATATCTGATCGTTTGGGGGTACATATGTATATATAGGAGGAATAAGTACGTCCGTGGAGCAACAGGGGGCCCACGAGGGTGGAGGGCGCGCCTGGGGGGCTAGGCGCACCCCCTACCTTGTGGCCTCCCTTTTGGTTGCTTGAGGTAGGGTCCAAGTCTCCTGGGTCTTGTTCGTTCCAAAAATCACGTTCCCGAAGGTTTCATTCTGTTTGGACTCCGTTTGATATTCCTTTTCTTCAAAACCCTAAAATAGGCAAAAAAACAGCAATTCTGGGCTGGGCCTCCGGTTAGTAGGTTAGTCCCAAAAATAATATAAAAGTGTATAATAAAGCCCAATAATGTCCAAAGTAGTAGATAATATAGCATGGAGCAGTCAAAAATTATAGATACGTTGGAGACGTATCAAGCATCCCCAAGCTTAATTCCTGCTCGTCCTCGAGTAGGTAAATGATAAAAACAGAATTTTTGATGTGGAATGCTACTTGGCATATTTACAATATAATTCTTCTTAATTGTGGTATGAATATTCAGATCCAAAAGATTCAAGACAAAAGTTCAATATTGACATAGAAATAATAATACTTCAAGCATACTAACTAAGTAATTATGTCTTCTCAAAATAACATGGCCAAAGAAAGTTATCCCTACAAAATCATATAGTCTGGCTATGCTCTATCTGCACCACACAAAGTATTTAAATCATGCACAACCCCGATGACAAGCCAAGCAATTGTTTCATACTTTAGACATTCTCAAAACTTTTTCAATCTTCACACAATACATGAGCATGAGCCATGGACATAGCACTTTAGGTGGAATAGAATGGTGGTTGTGGAGAAGACAAAAAGGGAGAAGATAGTCTCACATCAACTAGGCGTATCAACAGGCTATGGAGATGCCCATCAATAGATATCAATGTGAGTGAGTAGGGATTGCCATGCAACGGATGTACTAGAGCTATAAGTATATGAAAGCTCAAAAAGAAACTAAGTGGGTGTGCATCCAACTTGCTTGCTCACGAAGACCTAGGGCATTTTGAGGAAGCCCATCATTGGAATATACAAGCCAAGTTCTATAATGAAAAATTCCCACTAGTATATGAAGGTGATAACAAAGGAGACTCTCTACTATGAAGATCATGGTGCTAGTTTGAAGCACAAGTGTGGTAAAAGGATAGTAGCATTGTCCCTTCTCTCTTTTTCTCTCATATATTTTTTTATTTGGGCCTTTTCTCTCTTTTTTATGGCCTCTTTTTTTCGTCTGGAGTCTCATCCCGACTTGTGGGGGAATCATAGTCTCCATCATCCCTTCCTCACTTGGGACAATGCTCTAATAATGATGATCATCACACTTATATTTTCTTACAACTCAAGAATTACAACTTGATACTTAGAACAAGATATGACTCTATATGAATGCCTCCGGCGGTGTACTGGGATATGCAATGACTCATGAGTGACATGTATGAAAGAATTATGAACGGTGGCTTTGCCACAAACACAATGTCAACTACATGATCATGCAAAGAAATATGACAATGATTGAGTGTGTCATAATAAAAGGAACGGTGGAAAGTTGCATGGCAATATATCTCGGAATGACTATGGAAATGCATAGGTAGGTATGGTGGCTGTTTTGAGGAAGGTATATGGTGGGTGTATGATACCGGCGAAAGGTGCGCGATATTAGAGAGGCTAGCAATGGTGGAAGGGTGAGAGTGTGTATGATCCATGGACTCAACATTAGTCATAAAGAACTCATATACTTATTGCAAAAATCTACAAGTTATCAAAGCAAAGTATTACGCGCATGCTCCTAGGGGGTAGATTGGTAGGAAAAGACCATCGCTCGTCCCCGACCGCCACTCATAAGGAAGACAATCAATAAATAAATCATGCTCCGACTTCATCACATAACGGTTCACCATACGTGCATGCTACGTGAATCACAAACTTTAACACAAGTATTTCTCAAATTCACAACTACTCAACTAGCATGACTCTAATATCACCATCTCCATATCTCAAAACAATTATCAAGCATCAAACTTCTCTTAGTATTCAACACACTCATAAGAGAATTTTATTATTAATCTTGTATACCTAGCATATTAGGATTATTTAAGAAAATTACCATGCTATTTAAGACTCTAAAAATAATCTAAGTGAAGCATGAGAGATCAATAGTTTCTATAAAACAAATCCACCACCGTGCTCTAAAAGATATAAGTGAAGTACTAGAGCAAAACTATATAACTCAAAAGATATAAGTGAAGCACATAGAGTATTCTAATAATTTCAGAATCATGTGTGTCTCTCTTCAAAAGGTGTGTGCAGCAAAGATGAATGTGGTAAACTAAAAAATAAAGCCTCAAATCATACAAGACGCTCCAAGCAAAACACATATCATGTGTAGCGACCCGACCCGAATGGATCAAGTCTCTGTGCTTAAGTGTCATCCCTGGATCGGTATGCTGACACACACAGTACTCGAGGATTTATAACAGAGGTAAATCACATGTATTAGTAACGTAAATACTATTACCTTAATCCGAATAGAGGAAGTAACAAGGTTGTGGATTCCCATCAACACCAATGGCAAAGTTGAGTGTAGAAATCGTAACCCTAACGTATCACTTACTCGTCGTAAGATAATCCTGCAACATGAGACGTTGCAGCCACAAAGGGTCAGTACATTGAATGTACTGGCAAATTCACACCATAGAGAATGATGAATAATGGCTATCACTACATGCATATATGGCTGGTGGAAAAGCTCTATGGTTATAAGGTTTTTGCGAAAGCCAATTTTTCCCTACTACAAAGGAATAAATTTTATTTAACTATCATGGTGGTTGTTAAACATTGAGAATGGTTGACAGCATTCTCAATCCCAATTAAGCATCATCATTAAACCCAACAAATTAATTTAAAGTAACATGATGAGATTCACATGATAATCCAGGTACTAGATACTCAAGATGTCCATAACCGGGGACACGGCTAATCATGATTAGTTTATACACTCTGCAGAGGTTTGCGCACTTTTCCCCACAAGACTCGATCGCCTCCGTTGGTTTCTCGCACTACATGGTGTTTGAGAAACGGATGACCGAGACATAGTCTTCCAGAAGCGCTAGCACCTTACGATGGGTAGACCGTTACACCTACTTTCCCCTACATCTGCTAGTCTACCACTGTAAGAGTTCGCACGACTTAATCAACTATGCTAGAGCCCATAATAGCTTGTGGCTGCACACGGAAGTTTCTAGTATGAAAAATCTCATGATCCCTTTGAGCCTGGGTGGCGGTCCATAAAAAAACCCAGGCAATCCTGGTCTACCCAGGTGCCTAGACAGGCAATCCTAGAATACCCAGGTACCTCAATCCACCCAGATGTGTGTTTAAGTTGCCACCTTAAGTAAACCATTAATTAACAATCTCACATCTGTCATGAATACTCTCAAAACCCAATCCACGTCTACGAGCATAGCATGGCACTATAAGCATAACGTAATAGTAACTCCCAAGGTTTGAATGCAGGGCAGTAGGTTCCTACCTCATCAACTACTTCCCAATACCCACATGTTATCAACCCTACTCATGCAATGTTTGAGGGTGAAACTAATGAATAAAAACTGGGTATGAAAGGGGATATGATCAAAGTGTGAACTTGCCTGCAATGTTGATGAAGATGATTCGCACTCATAACTCTTGATAGTTCTACTCGTCACACTCCGGTCAATCTATCGTAAGCAAGCAATAGTAACCACACATAAGCAATCACTCAAAAGATCAGAAAGAACGAAGAAGACGATTCGGAAAACATCAAACTAAGCAAATAACTCTTGCAACATAAAACAATTTCTAACAGTACCAAAATTATGTGAATTTGGCCTTATCAGAAAGTTTAGGTCAAGAGCTTTGATTTGCAAAAAGAATCAACTCAAACGGAGTTACGGATAAAAAGATATGATCAAAAGAAGTTTGAATATGAATCTGAACAAAATTCGAAATTTGAAAATTTCAAAAAAGTTGATGTGACAGGTTTCACTGGATAGGTGAAAACAAGACGAAGCTATAGGCGCTGGTTTCATCTAATTTGGATAAACGAGTGAAAAGTTATGGCTATTTGAAAAATCAGGGCCAAGCTGTTTTACGAAAGAAAAAATAGCTACGGTTAAGGTCTAACGTATAAATATGTAGACTAATTGATAATCTAATTATTCTATCATATTAGTCTAAAAATAATAAACTATGGAAGTATATGAATAAAAAAAGATACCTTTATAAGGCAGAGAAAAGACGACTTTGGAGAGAGGAGACAACTTCCAGAAGTCGCGCCGGAGAGGAGAAAAATATTTTTCTTAAATGGATCTAGTCAAACCAAAATATTGATTTAACCCAAATCGGATGATTTTTAGAGGCTCTATGAGTCTATTTATTGGTGGAAAAGAGGCTTAGGGATCAAAGGCTAGGCAATGTGGGACTAAACGTAGACGAAAATATACAAAACACACATGAAAAGTGGCGGATGTGCCAAAAGGCCTTCGGCCGGCCGCGCGCACGCTGCGGTGCAGTTTTTTTTTTACAAAATTCGGCCTAAGAAAAAAAGGCTAGCTGGGCCTGGCCCATTTAAGAGAGAAAAAAAACAATGGGGCGCCAGAAGCTACTATATTGCGCATGTAGGCGATAAATAAATATGGGCCACACGTACAGTTTAAAAAAAATAGAAACAGAAGGAAAACCGAATAACAAAATAAAATAAAATTATTATATAGGCATATAATATACCAAAACTTAGAGAAAAAGATTTTCTACAAGATGAACATTTTCCTAGAATTAAATAAAATTCACACAAATTTAGATAATTCAAAGAGTGCTACTGGTTTAATAAAATCCAATAAAAATCATTTTAAAAATATCAAAATGATTTCAAATTTATTTCTCTCCAATTTTATGTTGTAGGGAATCATGTTACCCTAATTTCCATATATTTTATTTTTGGAGAAAAATAATTTGAATAAAACTCAAATAACTCCAAATTGAAAATAAATTCAAAAGAACTTTGAATTTAATTCTTTGAAACTCCCAACTCATATTTCATATAATTTGAAGAAGTCATTTTATCTTCTCTCATGAAAATCATTGAGCTGCATGAAGTTTATGAATTGAAATATTTCCAAATGAAATTCAATTATTTTCAAATACCCTTTCATTTAATTTAAATGGAAGAAGTCATATCATCTTCGCTCAAGGGTTTTGTATTTGAAAAGAATTTGAATTCATGGAGACCAGAAAGCAAATATGAAAGTTTGGGAAAGTCCTTTTATTCCCTCTCATTTAACTTCCAAAAAGTTCGAATTCACTCACTTTCAGTCAATCAATCAAACAATCAATCAGATGTATCTATTTAATATAACATTCCAAAATTTAGAATTTTGGGATGTTACAAACCTACCACCCTTAAAATGAATCTCGTCCTCGAGATTCGGAGAGGCTAGAAAGAAATAGGTTAGGTTTGGGGTCTCCTCAAAATCCATCGATCGTCTCCGGGGTCTCGGGTGCTACCACCCTTAGTAACATTGTTACGGTCCCATCAATACTCATATACTCCATCCTTATTCTTAACAGGGCCGGTCTTCTCAGATCTTTAGTATAATTCCTTTCTCTGGGCTCTTCCGGTAACGGCATAACCTTTTCCTCAATTCTTTTGTCCTTTCATCTTGGTAAGGTTCTTCAGTGACTGGGTCTTCTTAGCTGATGGGTTTGGCGCCAATACTAAACAACTACCAATATCTCATGGTGGTTAACCATTTATGGTTTCTCCTGTAGGAAATGGGTCTGGGTTGATCCTCACCGTATAACCTACGGTTGGCAAAAACTGCCTTGTACAAGGGAAAAAATACATATACCATTCTAAGGCTTAAACAAGGTTTTGATCGTCGTCTCTCTACTATAGGTAAGTCACTCAGATTTACCATCCCATATAGCAAGGCGAATAATAGGAGTAAGTCGGTATGGTGATCAATCCATCCCGCACCCAAATCATTACCTTGTATACGGTTTAGCGAATCTCGCATTCTAACACTCGGTCATCCTCACAAGCATTGCAGAATTTCTCTTGTCATGAACTAGGTTCGGATAATCCATTGATTCTGCAAGCCAAACAAACATCTATCATTCCTTCACAACTCTCAGGTTGTGCGTTACTCCTATAAAATTGTCTGCCGATAAACATCGTATCTTCCTCCAGGGTTTTCCTTCAGCAAGAATGTGCTTGCTTCTTGGCAGGTCCTGGGGCCTGTGGGTTATGGCCCATCTCATCACTTGTAGTCCTTGAACTTATCATCGGGCAACTGATCATTATTCCAACTTCCAACTTCCTAGTATTCTTAAATCCATCTAATTGTATTGTCTTCCTTCCTTCTATTGGCACCAAACTAGGACATGATTACTCAGACTCATCATGGAGTTTCCATTGATCCATATTTCCGACATCATACCTCCTTTATATCCAATAGTAATTTATCTTTTCATCCTCGTGGGATATCCCTCATACCGAGATAAAAATTTATACTTATGAAGTCCATATTCCACATCATTATCCTTTCCAGGGTCAAGCGTCTTTACAGGGGAATATTGGCCATCTCTGCATGGCATTCTTCAACTGAGAAACATGAAACACATCATGAACTCCTGATAGTCCTTGGAGTTACTCCAACTTGTTGGCCACTTCTCCCATACGCTCCAAACCTCGGTATAGTCCTACAAATCTTGGGGCTAACTGTCCCTTAACTCCAAATCGTATAACTCCTCGTAGAGGAGACACATGAAGACATGCTCTGTCTCCAATTTCATAGACTACCTCCTTGAGTTTTTGAGTCTACATAACTCTTCTGCCTGGACTGAGCTACCTTCAGTCCATCTCGAATAAACTTAACATTCTCTTCTGACTCCTTGATCACATTTGGTCCAAACAACCGACAGTCTCCAACTTCATCCCACACACTCTTGGGGTATCACACATATCGAGACAAAACTCGTATTCGTTTTGTCCGAAATCCACTCAGTGGAGTATCCTTATCTTTTCCAGGGGTCAACGGTTCTTACAGGGTACTACCACCCTCAAAATGCACAAATCTTCCATAGACCATATTTCTCATATCCTTAGAATGGCAAAAATTCTTCTTCATAGAGTAACAACTCATAAAATCCATATCAGTACCAACGATGCTAACTTTATTCATTCTCCAATGATTACAATCTCTCGCTCTTCCATTACATGTCTCAACTCAACACCTTGATACAAAAGAGTTGTTCTCACTTCTACTACTATACTTCTTCACAGACTCAACTATTTATCACAAGTCTCCTTCTCCTTGGGGCATTCTCTGGCAAAGTGCCCTGCTCCATTACAACTAAAACATATTACTTCTGACAAGTATCGAGGTTTCCTTTTTGGGCAATTGTTCAGTAGTGCCCTGACTCCTTGCACCTATAACAGGTGATATGACTCAGGTCCTTCCTGGAATCCAATCTGCTTCTCTTCCTGGACCTTTCCATGCCAATCATGGCTTCTATTTCCTGTGGGTCATATTCTACTTCCTCTGTCGGGAATTCTACTAGATCCCCATTCATACAATTCTGGGAGATGTGTCCTTCTTCTCCACATGAATAGCAAGACTTAGTGCAGGGTTTACTCGGGTCTTCTTTAGGTGTGTCCTCCATCTCTTCCTTCATCACGACTTCTTCTAAAATTTTCACGAGAGCTCCTTTCATTACTTCTTTCTTCTGTTGGATGGTTCGTTGTACCATGGGGTAAATGTGACACTGAGCGGGATAGTGGGTAGTCCCTTCACACAAGAAACAAGTAATCTGCCTAGTTGGGCATTCTTCAACTGGGTGACTTCCTTCACAATTAGGGCATTCATCCTTGTGTTCTTTATGGGTGTGTCCTATTTCTCCACAAAGCTTGCATGCACAAGGTTTCTTCATATCCTTTCCATAAGGCTTCAACTTCTGGGACACAAACGAGACTTTGGCAAAGTCAACTTAAATTCTTTCCAAGTGGTTACTCCTTGCCATCCATTGATGGTTTGGTACATCCTCCACCAAGTAGCAGCACCTCTTTCAAAGCACTGAAGAGCATGCTGGGTCATATCATGTCCAACTATAGGGTTATTCTCCATGTGATCCTCCATGTTCTGAATCCATTGGTCCGTCTCCAATTGACTCATCGGTCCAGAAAATATAAGCTCATCTTCATTCATCCTCTATTGGGTCCATGGGTTTGGGGTGAGATAAGAGAGATAGAGAGGGATACACACAATACAAACAAAGTTTTGAAAAGACAGATTTTATTTGTGGCTGTCGAAAAACATCAAACAAATGATAGCTCACAATCGTCGCATCTAACATAGGTATAGGACAGGGGTTTGGTCTTCTAAAGGTCAATAAATCTTCAAGGTCGTCTAACTCTACGAGTCTTGTTCATGCCTCCAATGGCTTCTTCCGATCATGCTTGTCTTTCTCAAGTTCTTTTGCCAGATCAAATCTATTGACGCGAAGTCTCTCGTGACGTCCTTTAATATTCTGGAGTTGCGTTTCAAACTTCTAGGTTTCAACATCCTTGGCATGAACCATGGTCTAGTTCCTGACGAATCTCCGGTTTCTCGAGGTTTTGCTCCTCCAGCTTGGCTACTCTCATCTTCAGGGTCCTGAGTTCCTCATGAAATACTTCCTTGTCAAAATACTGCTTCTTGTAGGTCCATCTTCACTTCTTGATGTAATACTCCAGATCCTGGTGATACACTAGCTAAGGTTAAAACTTCACCTCTTGCTGTTAGATGCTCCATCAGCCTTCTACCATCCAATCCTTCCATGTATATGCATGCTTAACTCAGCACGGTGACAATAGCATAAGCGGGCGATAACATCATGGATAGCTGTGTTTCTGCTCTTTTCATTCCCATGAGCTATCATTCCATAGTTGATATCTCCTGCCTTAGGGTTTTCTTTGAAAACACTTCGAGTTCTCATGCTCCTTGTTTCAGTCTTTCTCCGATACACCTTGATCTCGGGTATTGACAAGTTCCATAGTCTGCCAAGTTCCATAAGGGTAGCCTTCCTAGGTCAAACAAATCTGGGAATTCTTCAGAGCCTTCATACTTGTCTTCGGTCTTCAACCGTTGTAGTTTCCATTATTCAGATGCACGGAAAATACTCTTCATTCCGAAGTGGTCTTAGTTGTCCGATATCTTGTACTTCTTGGAGTGGTCTCATCAGTCGAATCTTCGTGTGGTCAAAAGGGGAAAGGGGTATGGTCTCACTAAAGGGAATTTTTGAATAAGCTCAGAAGAGAAGAGAGGTAAAAGATCTTTTTGAAAGGGAAAGTTGTAGAGAAAAATCTTTGCTATGGGCTTGCCAGTTTCTAGGGTCACGTCCTACAGTCAACATGTGCTCTGATACCATCTTGTAGCGACCCGACCCGAATGGATCAAGTCTCTGTGCTTAAGTGTCATCCCTGGATCGGTATGCTGACACACACAGTACTCGAGGATTTATAACAGAGGTAAATCACATGTATAAGTAACGTAAATACTATTACCTCAATCCAAATAGCGGAAGTAACAAGGTTGTGGATTCCCATCAACACCAACGGCAAAGTTGAGTGTAGAAATCGTAACCCTAACGTATCACTTACTCGTCGTAAGATAATCCTGCAACATGAGACGTTGCAGCCACAAAGGGTCAGTACATTGAATGTACTGGCAAATTCACACCATAGAGAAATGATGAATAATGGCTATCACTACATGCATATATGGCTGGTGGAAAAGCTCTATGGTTATAAGGTTTTTGCGAAAAGCCAATTTTTCCCTACTACAAAGGAATAAATTTTATTTAACTATCATGGTGGTTGTTAAACATTGAGAATGGTTGACAGCATTCTCAATCCCAATTAAGCATCATCATTAAACCCAACAATATTAATTTAAAGTAACGTGATGAGATTCACATGATAATCCAGGTACTAGATACTCAAGATGTCCATAACCGGGGACACGGCTAATCATGATTAGTTTATACACTCTGCAGAGGTTTGCGCACTTTTCCCCACAAGACTCGATCGCCTCCGTTGGTTTCTCGCACTACATGGTGTTTGAGAAGACGGATGACCGAGACATAGTCTTTCAGAAGCGCTAGCACCTTACGATGGATAGACCGTTACACCTACTTCCCCTACATCTGCTAGTCTACCCTGTAAGAGTTCGCACGACTTAATCAACTATGCTAGAGCCCATAATAGCTTGTGGCTGCACACGGAAGTTTCTAGTATGAAAAATCTCATGATCCCTTTGAGCCTGGGTGGCGGTCCATAAAAAACAGGCAATCCTGGTCTACCCAGGTGCCTAGACAGGCAATCCTGGAATACCCAGGTACCTCAATCCACCCAGATGTGTGTTTAAGTTGCCACCTTAAGTAAACCATTAATTAACAATCTCACATCTGTCATGAATACTCTCAAAACCCAATCCACGTCTACGAGCATAGCATGGCACTATAAGCATAACGTAATAGTAACTCCCAAGGTTTGAATGCAGGGCAATAGGTTCCTACCTCATCAACTACTTCCCAATACCCACATGTTATCAATCCTACTCATGCAATGTTTGAGGGTGAAACTAATGCATAAAAACTGGGTATGAAAGGGGATATGATCAAAGTGTGAACTTGCCTGCAATGTTGATGAAGATGATTCGCACTCATAACTCTTGATAGTTCTACTCGTCACACTCCGGTCAATCTATCGTAAGCAAGCAATAGTAACCACACATAAGCAATCACTCAAAAGATCAGAAAGAACGAAGAAGACGATTCGGAAAACATCAAAACCAAGCAAATAACTCTTGCAACATAAAACAATTTCTAACAGTACCAAAATTATGTGAATTTGGCCTTATCAAAAAGTTTAGGTCAAGAGCTTTGATTTGCAAAAAGAATCAACTCAAACGGAGTTACGGATAAAAAGATATGATCAAAAGAAGTTTGAATATGAATCTGAACAAAATTCGAAATTTGAAAATTTCAAAAAGTCGATGTGACAGGTTCACTGGATAGGTAGAAACAAGACGAAGCTATAGGCGCTGATTTCATCGAATTTGGATAAACGAGTGAAAAGTTATGGCTATTTGAAAAATTAGGGCCAAGCTGTTTTACGAAAGAAAAAATAGCTATGGTTAAGGTCTAACGTATAAATACGTAGACTAATTGATAATCTAATTATTCTATCGTATTAGTCTAAAAATAATAAACTACGGAAGTATATGAATAAAAAAAGATACCTTTATAAGGCAGAGAAAAGACGACTTTAGAAAGAGGAGACAACTTCCAGAAGTCGCGCCGGAGAGGAGAAAAATATTTTTCTTAAATGGATCTAGTCAAACCAAAATATTGATTTAACCCGAATCGGATGATTTTTGGAGGCTCTATGAGTCTATATTTATTGGTTGAAAAGAGGCTTAGGGATCAAAGGCTAGGCAATGTGGGACTAAACATAGACGAAAATATACAAAACACACATGAAAAGAGGCGGATGTGCCTAAAGGCCTTCGGCCGGCCGCGTGCACGCTGCGGTGCAGTTTTTTTTTACAAAATTCGGCCTAAGAAAAAAAGGCTGGCTGGGCCTGGCCCATTTAAGAGAGAAAAAAACAATGGGGCGCCAGAAGCTACTATATTGCGCATGTAGGCGATAAATAAATATGGGCCACACGTACAATTTTTTTAAAAAAATAGAAACAGAAGGAAAACTGAATAACAAAATAAAATAAAATTATTATATAGGCATATAATATACCAGAATTTGCAGAAAAAGATTTTCTACAAGATGAACATTTTCCTAGCATTAAATAAAATTCACACAAATTTAGATAATTCAAAGAGTGCTACTGGTTTAATAAAATCCAATAAAAATCATTTTAAAAATATCAAAATGATTTCAAATTTATTTCTCTCCAATTTTATGTTGTAGGGAATCGTGTTACCCTAATTTCCATATATTTTATTTTTGGAGAAAAATAATTTGAATAAAACTCAAATAACTCCAAATTGAAAATAAATTCAAAAGAACTTTGAATTTAATTCTTTGAAACTCCCAACTCATATTTCATATAATTTGAAGAAGTCATTTGATCTTCTCTCATGAAAATCATTGAGCTGCATGAAGTTTATGAATTGAAATATTTCCAAATGAAATTCAATTATTTTCAAATACCCTTTCATTTAATTTAAATGGAAGAAGTCATATCATCTTTGCTCAAGGGTTTTGTATTTGAAAAGAATTTGAATTCATGGAGATCAGAAAGCAAATATGAAAGTTTGGGAAAGTCCTTTTATTCCCTCTCATTTAACTTTCAAAAAGTTCGAATTCACTCACTTTCAGTCAATCAATCAAACAATCAATCAGATGTATCTATTTAATATAACATTCCAAAATTTAGAATTTTGGGATGTTAAAAACCTACCACCCTTAAAATGAATCTTGTCCTCGAGATTCAGAGAGGCTAGAAAGAAATAGGTTAGGTTTGGGGTCTCCTCAAAATCCATCAATCGTCTCTGGTGTCTCGGGTGCTACCACCCTTAGTAACATTGTTACGGTCCCATCAATACTCATATACTCCATCCTTATTCTTGACAGGGCCGGTCTTCTCAGATCTTTAGTATAATTCCTTTCTCTGGGCTCTTCCGGTAACGGCATAACCTTTTCCTCAATTCTTTTGTCCTTTCATCTTGGTAAGGTTCTTCTATGACTGGGTCTTCTTAGCTGACGGGTCTGGCGCCAATACTAAACAACTATCGATATCTCATGGTGGTTAACCATTTATGGTTTCTCCTGCAGGAAATGTGTCTGGGTTGATCCTCACCGTATAACCTATGGTTGGCAAAAACTGCCTTGTACAAGGGAAAAAATACCTATACCATTCTAAGGCTTAAACAAGGTTTTGATCGTCGTCTCTCTACTATAGGTAAGTCACTCAGATTTACCATCCCATATAGCAAGGCGAATAATAGGAGTAAGTCAGTATGGTGATCAATCCATCCCGCACCCAAATCATTACCTTGTATACGGTTTAGCGAATCTCGCATTCTAACACTCGGTCATCCTCACAAGCATTGCAGAATTTCTCTTGTCCACGAACTGCGATCGGAATAATCCATTGATTCTGCCAGCCAAACAAACATCTATCGTTCCTTCACAACTCTCAGGTTTTGCGTTACTCCTATAAAATTGTCTGCCGATAAACGTCGTATCTTCCTCCAGGGTTTTCCTTCAACAAGAATGTGCTTGCTTCTTGGCAGGTCCTGGGGCCTGTGGGTTATGGCCCATCTCATCACTTGTAGTCCTTGAACTTATCATCGGGCAACTGATCATTATTCCAACTTCCAACTTCCTAGTATTCTTAAATCCATCTAATTGTATTGTATTCCTTCCTTCTATTGGCACCAAACTAGGACATGATTACTCAGACTCATCATGGAGTTTCCATTGATCCATATTTCCGACATCATACCTCCTTTATATCCAATAGTAATTTATCTTTTCATCCTCGTGGGATATCCCTCATACAGAGATAAAAATTTATACTTATGAAGTCCATATTCCACATCATTATCCTTTCCAGGGTCAAGCGTCTTTACAGGGGAATATTGGCCATCTCTGCATGGCATTCTTCAACTGAGAAACATGAAACACATCATGAACTCCTGACAGTCCTTGGGGTAACTCCAACTTGTTGGCCACTTCTCCCATACACTCCAAAACTCAGTATAGTCCTACAAATCATGGGCCTAACTGTCCCTTAACTTCAAATCGTTTAACTCCTCACAGAGGGGACACATGAAGACATGCTCCGTCTCCAATTTCATAGACTACCTCCTTGAGTTTTTGAGTCTACATAACTCTTCTGCCTGGACTGAGCTACCTTCAGTCTATCTCGAATAAACTTAACATTCTCTTCTGACTCCTTGATCACATTTGGTCCAAACAACCGACGGTCTCCAACTTCACCCCACACACTCTTGGGGTATCACACATATCGAGACAAAACTCGTATTCATTTTGTCCGGAATCCACTCAGTGGAGTATCCTTATCTTTTCCAGGGGTCAACGGTTCTTACAGGGTACTACCACCCTTAAAATGCACAAATCTTCCATAGACCATATTTCTCATATCCTCAGAATGGCCAAAATTCTTCTTCATAGAGTAACAACTCATAAAATCCATATCAGTACCAATGATGCTAACTTTATTCATTCTCCAATGATTACAATCTCTCGCTCTTCCATTACATGTCTCAACTCAACACCTTGATACAAAAGAGTTGTTCTCACTTCTACTACTATACTTCTCACAGACTCAACTATTTATCACAAGTCTCCTTCTCTTTGGGACAATCTCTGGCAAAGTGCCCTACTTCATTAGAACGAAAACATATTACTTCTGACAAGTATCGAGGTTTCCTTTTTGGGCAATTGTTCAGTAGTGCCCTGACTCCTTGCACCTGTAACAGGTGATATGACTCAGGTCCTTCCTGGAATCCAATATGCTTCTCTTCCTGGACATTTCCATGCCAATCATGGCTTCTATTTCCTGTGGGTCATATTCTACTTCCTCTGTCGGGAATTCTACTAGATCCCCATTCATACAATTCTAGGAGATGTGTCCTTCTTCTGCACATGAATAGCAAGACTTAGTGCAGGGTTTACTCGGGTCTTCTTTAGGTGTGTCCTCCATCTCTTTCTTCATCACAACTTCTTCTAAAATTTTCATGAGGGCTCCTTTCATTACTTCTTTCTTCTGTTGGATGGTTCGTTGTACCATGGGGTAAATGTGACACTGAGCAGGATATTGGGTAGTCCCTTCACACAAGAAACAAGTAATCTGCCTAGTTGGGCATTCTTCAACTGGGTGACTTCCTTCACAATTAGGGCATTCATCATTGTGTTCTTTAAGGGTGTGTCCTATTTCTCCACAAAGCTGGCATGCACAATGCTTCTTCATATCATTTCCATAAGGCTTCAACTTCTGGGACACAAGCCGAGACTTTGGCAAAGTCAACTTAAATTCTTTCCAAGTGGTTACTCCTTGCCTTCCATTGATGGTTTGGTACATCCTCCACCAAGTAGCAGCACCTCTTTCAAAGCACTGAAGAGCATGATGGGTCATATCATGTCCAACTATAGGGTTATTCTCCATGTGATCCTCCATGTTCTGAATCCATTGGTCCCTCTCCAATTGACTCATCGGTCCAGAAAATATAAGCTCATCTTCATTCATCCTCTATTGGGTCCATGGGTTTGGGGTGAGATAAGAGAGATAGAGAGGGATACACACAATGCAAACAGCAGTTTTAAAAAGATAGATTTTTGTTGTGGCTGTCGAAAAACATCAAACAAATGACAGCTCACAATCGTCGCATCTAACATAGGTATAGGACAGGGGTTTGGTCTTCTAAAGGTCAATAAATCTTCAAGGTTGTCTAACTCTACGAGTCTTGTTCATGCCTCCAATGGCTTCTTCCGATCATGCTTGTCTTTCTCAAGTTCTTTTGCCAGATCAACTATGTTGACGCGAAGTCTCTCGTGACGTCCTTTAATATTCTGGAGTTGCGTTTGAAACTTCTAGGTTTCAATATCCTTGGCATGAACCATGGTCTAGTTCCTGACGAATCTCCGGTTTCTCGAGGTTTTGCTCCTCCAGCTTGGCTACTCTCATCTTCAGGGTCCTGAGTTCCTCATGAAATACTTCCTTGTCAAAATACTGCTTCTTGTAGGTCCAGCTTCACTTCTTGATGTAATACTCCAGATCCTGGTGATACACTAGCTAAGGTTAAAACTTCACCTCTTGCTGTTAGATGCTCCATCAGCCTTCTACCATCCAATCCTTCCATGTATATGCATGCTTAACTCAGCACGGTGACAATAGCATAAGCGGGCGATAATATCATGGATAGCTGTGTTTCTGCTCTTTTCATTCCCATGAGCTATCATTCCATAGTTTATATCTCCTGCCTTAGGGTTTTCTTTGACAACACTTCGAGTTCGCATGCTCCTTGTTTCAGTCTTTCTCCGATACACCTTGATCTCGGGTATTGACAAGTTCCATAGTCTGCCAAGTTCCATAAGGGTAGCCTTCCTAGGTTAAACAAATCTGGGAATTCTTCAGAGCCTTCAAATTCTACTTGTCTTCGATCTTCAACCGTTGTAGTTTCCATTATATAGATGCACGGAAAATACTCTTCATTCCGAAGTGGTCTTAGTTGTCTGATATCTTGTACTTCTTGGAGTGGTCTCATCAGTCGAATCTTCGTGTGGTCAAAAGGGGAAAGGGGTATGGTCTCACTAAAGGGAATTTTTGAATAAGCTCAGAAGAGAAGAGAGGTAAAAGATCTTTTTGAAAGGGAAAGTTGTAGAGAAAAATCTTTGCTATGGGCTTGCCAGTTTCTAGGGTCACGTCCTACAATCAACATGTGCTCTGATACCATCTTGTAGCGACCCGACCTGAATGGATCAAGTCTCTGTGCTTAAGAGTCATCCCTAGATTGGTATGCTGACACACACAGTACTTGAGGATTTATAACAGAGGTAAATCACATGTATAAGTAACATAAATACTATTACCTCAATCCAAATAGCGGAAGTAACAAGGTTGTGGATTCCCATCAACACCAACGACAAAGTTGAGTGTAGAAATCGTAACCCTAACATATCACTTACTCATTGTAAGATAATCCTGCAACATGAGACGTTGCAGCCACAAAGGGTCGGTACATTGAATGTACTGGCAAATTCACACTGTAGAGCAATGATGAATAATGGCTATCACTACATGCATATATGGCTGGTGGAAAAGCTCTACGGTTATAAGGTTTTTGCGAAAAGCCAATTTTTCCCTACTACAAAGGAATAAATTTTATTTAACTATCATGGTGTTTGTTAAACATTGAGAATGGTTGACAGCATTCTCAATCCCAATTAAGCATCATCATTAAAACCCAACAATATTCATTTAAAGTAACATGATGAGATTCACATGATAATCCAGGTACTAGATACTCAAGATGTCCATAACCGGGGACACAACTAATCATGATTAGTTTATACACTCTGCAGAGGTTTACACACTTTTCCCCACAAGACTCGATCGCCTCCGTTTGGTTTCTCGCACTACATGGTGTTTGAGAAGACGGATGACCGAGACAGTCTTTCAGAAGCCTAACACCTTACGATGGATAGACCGTTACACCTACTTCCCCCTACATCTGCTAGTCTACCCTATAAGAGTTTGCACGACTTAATCAACTATGCTAGAGCCCATAATAGCTTGTGGCCGCACACGGAAGTTTCTAGTATGAAAAATCTCATGATCCCTTTAAGCCTGGGTGGCAGTCCATAAAAAAACAGGCAATCCTGGTCTACCCAGGTACCTAGACAGGCAATCCTGGAATACCCAGGTACCTCAATCCACCCAGATGTGTGTTTAAGTTGCCACCTTAAGTAAACCATTAATTAACAATCTCGCATCTGTCATGAATATTCTCAAAACCCAATCCACGTCTACGAGCATAGCATGGCACTATAAGCATAACGTAATAGTAACTCCCAAGGTTTGAATGCAGGGCAGTAGGTTCCTACCTCATCAACTACTTCCCAATACCCACATGTTATCAATCCTACTCATGCAATGTTTGAGGGTGAAACTAATGCATAAAAACTGGGTATGAAAGGGGATATGATCAAAGTGTGAATTTTCCTGCAATGTTGATGAAGATTATTTGCACTCATAACTCTTGATAGTTCTATTTGTCACACTCCGGTCAATCAATCGTAAGCAATTAATAGTATCCACACATAAGCAATCACTCAAAAGATCAGAAAGAACGAAGAAGACGATTCGGAAAACATCAAAACCAAGAAAATAACTCTTGCAACATAAAACAATTTCTAACAGTACCAAGATTATGTGAATTTGGCCTTATCAGAAAGTTTAGGTCAAGAGCTTCGATTTGCAAAAAGAATCAACTCAAACGGAGTTATGGATAAAAAGATATGATCAAAAAAAGTTTGAATATGAATCTGAACAAAATTCGAAATTTGAAAATTTCAAAAAGTTGATGTGACAGGTTCACTTGATAGGTAGAAACAAGACGAAGCTATAGGCGCTGGTTTCATCTAATTTGGATAAACAAGTGAAAAGTTATGGCTATTTGAAAAATTAGGGCCAAGCTATTTTACGAAAGAAAAAATAGCTACGGTTAAGGTCTAACGTATAAATATGTAGATTAATTGATAATCTAATTATTCTATTGTATTAGTCTAAAAATAATAAACTACGGAAGTATATGAAGAAAAAAAAGATATCTTTATAAGGCAGAGAAAAGACGACTTTGGAGAGAGCAGACAACTTCCAGAAGTCGCGCCGGAGAGGAGGAAAATATTTTTCTTAAATGGATCTAGTCAAACCAAAATATTGATTTAACCTGAATTGGATGATTTTTGGAGGCTCTATGAGTCTATATTTATTGGTGGAAAAGAGGCTTAGGGGTCAAAGGCTAGGCAATGTGGGACTAAACGTAGACGAAAATATACAAAATACAGATGAAAAGAGGCGGATGGGCCTAAAGGCCTTCGGCCGGCCACGCGCACGCTGCAATGCAAATTTTTTTTATACAAAATTCGGCCTAAGAAAAAAAAGAAAAGGCTAGCTGGGCCTGGCCCATTTAAGAGAGAAAAAAACAGTGGGGCGCCAGAAGCTACTATGTTGGCATGTAGGCGATAAATAAATATGGTCCGCACGTACAGTTTTTCTTTAAAAAAATAGAAACAGAAGGAAAACCGAATAAGAAAATAAAATAAATTTTTATATAGGCATATAATATACCAAAATTTGCAGAAAAATATTTTCTACAAGATGAATATTTTCCTAGAATTAAATAAAATTCGCACAAATTTAGATAATTCAAAGAGTGCTACTGGTCTAATAAAATCCAATAAAAATCATTTTAAAAATATCAAAATGATTTCAAATTTATTTCTCTCCAATTTTCTGTTGTAGGGAATCATGTTACCCTAATTTCCGTATATTTTATTTTTGGAGAAAAATAATTTGAATAAAACTCAAATAACTCCAAATTGAAAATAAATTCAAAAGAACTTTGAATTTAATTCTTTGAAACTCCCAACTCATATTTCATATAATTTGAAGAAGTCATTTTATCTTCTCTCATGAAAATCATTGAGCTGCCTGAAGTTTATGAATTGAAATATTTCCAAATGAAATTCAATTATTTTCAAATACCTTTTCATTTAATTCAAATGGAAGAAGTCATATCATCTTCGCTCAAGGGTTTTGTATTTGAAAAGAATTTGAATTCATGGAGATCAGAAAGCAAATATGAAAGTTTGGGAAAGTCCTTTTATTCCCTCTCATTTAACTTTCAAAAAGTTCGAATTCACTCACTTTCAGTCAATCAATCAAACAATCAATCAGATGTATCTATTTAATATAACATTCCAAAATTTAGAATTTTGGGATGTTACATCATGTGGTGAATAAAAATATAGCTCCAAGTAAAGTTACCGATAGAAGTAGACGAAAGAGGGGATGCCTTCTGTGGCATACCCAAGCTTTGGCTTTTAGGTGTGCTTAGATTATCTTGGGAGTGCCATGGGCATCCCCAAGCTTAGGCTCTTGCCACTCCTTGTTCCATAATCCATCAAATCTTTACCCAAAACTTGAAAACTTCACAACACAAAACTTAAAGTAGAAAATCTCATGAGCTCCGTTAGCGAAAGAAAACAAAACACCACTTCAAGGTACTGTAATGAACTCATTCTTTATTTATATTTGTGTTAAACCTACTGTATTCCAACTTCTCTATGGTTTATAAACTATTTTATTAGCCATAGATTCATCAAAATAAGCAAACAACACACGAAAAACAGAATCTGTCAAAAACAGAACAATCTGTAGTAATCTGTAGCTAGCGCAAGATCTGGAACCCCACAAATTATAAAATAAATTTCTGGACGTGAGGAATTTATCTATTAATCATCTGCAAAAATAATTAACTAAATATCACTTTCCAAATAAAAATGGCAGCAGTTCTCGTGAGCGCTAAAGTTTCTATTTTTACAGCAAGATTAACAAGACTTTCCCCAAGTTTTCCCAACGGCTCTACTTGGCACAAACACTAATTAAACACAAAAAACACACAAAAAAAATAGAGGCTAGATAAATTATTTATTACTAAACAGGAGCAAAAAGCAAGGAATAAAAATGAATTTGGGTTGCCTCCCAACAAGCGCTATCGTTTAACGCCCCTAGCTAGGCATAAAAAGCAAGGATAGATCTAGGTATTGCCATCTTTGGTATGCAATCCATAAGTGGCTCTCATAATAGATTCATAAGGTAATTTAATTTTCTTTCTAGGAAAGTGTTCCATGCCTTTCCTTAACGTAAATTGGAATATAATATTTTCTTCCTTCATATCAATAATTGCACCAATCGTTCTAAGGAAAGGTCTACCAAGAATAATAGGACATGAAGGATTGCAATATATATCAAGAACGATAAAATCTACAGGAACATAATTCCTATTTGCAACAATAAGAACATCATTAATTCTTCCCATAGGTTTCTTAATAGTGTAATCCGTGAGGTGCAAGTTTAGAGAGCAATCATCAAAATCACACAAAGTCTTTGGAATCGTGGAAACACTAGCACCCAAATCACACAAAGCATAGCATTCATGATCTTTAATTTTAATTTTAATAGTTGGTTTCCACTCATCATAAAGTTTTCTAGGGATAGAAACTTCCAACTCAAGTTTTTCTTCATAAGATTGCATCAAAGCATCAACGATATGTTTGGTAAAAGCTTTATTTTGGCTCTAATCATGAGGAGAATTTAGCACGGATTGTAATAAGGAAATACAATCTATCAAAGAGCAGCTATTATAATTAAATTTCTTGAAATCCAAAGTGGTAGGTTCATTAACATCTAGAGTTTTGATCTCTTCAATCCCACTTTTATCAAATTTAGCATCAAGATCTAAAAACTCCGAATTTTTGGAACGTCTTCTAGGTAAAGGTGGATCATATTCAGTCCCATCATTATCAAAATTCATATTGCAAAACAAAGATTTAATCGGGGACAGATCAATAACTTTTAGATTTTCATCTTTATTATCATGGTAACTAGAAGAACATGCTTTTATAAAGGAATCTTTCTTAGCACGCATCCTAGCGGTTCTTTCTTTGCACACATCAATGGAAATTCTCATGGCTTTGAGAGGCTCATTGATATCATGCTTAGGTGGAATAGATCTAAGTTTCAAAGAATCAACATCAAGAGAAATTCTATCAATGTTCCTAGCCAAGTCATCAATCTTAAGCAATTTTTCTTCAATCAAAGCAATGAAATTCTTTTGCGAAGTAATAAATTCTTTAATATTAGATTCAAAATTAGAGGGCATATTATTATAATTTCCATAAGAATTGTTGTAGGAATTACCATAATTATTAGAGGGATTACTAGGATAAGGCCTAGGATTAAAATTTCCTCTATACACGTTGTTACCAAAATTGCTCCTACCAACAAACTTCACATCCAAAGATTCATTATCATTCTCAATCAACGTAGAAAAAGGCATATCATTAGGATCATAAGAAACACTTTTATTAGCAAATAATTTCATAAGTTCATCAATCTTTCCACTCAAAACATCAATTTCTTCTATCACATGCACTTTCTTATTAGTAGATCTTTCAGTGTGCCATTGAGAATAATTAACCATAATATTATCTAGGAGTTTAGTAGCTTCTCCTAAAGTGATTTCCATAAAAGTGCCTCCCGCAGCCGAATCTAAAAGATTTCTAGAAGCAAAATTCAATCCGGCATAAATTTTTTGTATAATCACCCACAAATTCAAACCATGAGTAGGGCAATTACGTATCATTAATTTCATCCTCTCCCAAGCTTGTGCAACATGTTCATGATCAAGTTGCTTAAAATTCATAATATCGTTTCTAAGAGAGATGATCTTAGCGGGAGGAAAATACTTAGAGATAAAAGTATCTTTGCACTTATTCCACGAATCAATACTATTTTTAAGCAAAGACGAAAACCAAGGTTTAGCACGATCTCTAAGCGAAAAAGGAAATAGCTTCAATTTAACAATATCATTGTCCACATCTTTCTTCTTTTGCATATCACACAAATCAACAAAGCTATTCATCACTAGGAAGGCCGGAAAATGGATCTTTCATGACAAGATTCAGCAAGGCAGCATTAATTTCACAAGATTCAGCATCGGTAAGAGGAGCAATCGGAGTGCTAATAAAATCATTGTTGTTGGTATTGGTAAAGTCACACAATTTAGTGTTATCTTGAGCCATCGTGACAAGCAAGCAATCCAAAACACAAGTAAACAAGAAACGGGCAAAAAGAGGCAAATAGAGAAGGAGAGGGAGGATAGAGAGAGAGGGCGAATAAAACAGCAAGGGTGAAGTGGGGAGAAGAAAACGAGAGGCAAATGGCAAATAATGTAATGCGGGGGATAAGGGTTTGTGATGGGTACTTGGTATGTTAACTTTTGCGTAGACCTCCCCGGCAACGGCGCCAGAAATCCTTCTTGCTACCTCTTGAGCACTTGCGTTGGTTTTCCCTTGAAGAGGAAAGGATGGTGCAGCAAAGTAGCGTAAGTATTTCCCTCAGTTTTTGAGAACCAAGGTATCAATCCAGTAGGAAGCTACGCGCAAGTCCCTCGCACCTACACAAAACAAATAAATCCTCGCAACCAACGCGATAAGGGGTTGTCAATCCCTACATGGTCACTTATGAGAGTGAGATCTGATAGATATGATAAAATAATATTTTTGGTATTTTTATGATAAAGATGCAAAGTAAAATAAAAGCAATGAAAATAACTAAGTATTGGAAGATTAATATGATGAAGATAGACCCGGGGGTCATAGGTTTCACTAGTGGCTTCTCTCAAGAGCATAAGTATTCTACGATGGCTGAACAAATTACTGTTGAGCAACTGACAGAATTGAGCATAGTTATGAGAATATCTAGGTATGATCATGTATATAGGCATCACGTCCAAGACAAGTAGACTGACTCCTGCCTGCATCTACTACTATTACTCCACACATCGACCGCTATCCAGCATGCATCTAGAGTATTAAGTTCATAAGAACAGAGTAACGCCTTAAGCAAGATGACATGATGTAGAGGGATAAATTCATGCAATATGATAAAAAAAACCATCTTGTTATCCTTGATGGCAATAATACAATACGTGCCTTGCTGCCCCTACTGTCAGTGGGAAAGGACACCGCAAGATTGAACCCAAAGCTAAGCACTTCTCCCATTGCAAGAAAGATCAATCTAGTAGGCCAAGACAAACTGATAATTCGAAGAGACTTGCAAAGATAACCAATCATACATAAAATAATTCAGAGAAGATTCAAATATTGTCCATAGATAAACTTGATCATAAACCCACAATTCATCGGTCTCAACAAACACACCGCAAAATAAGATTACATCGAATAGATCTCCACAAGAGAGGGGGAGAACTTTGTATTGAGATCCAAAAAGAGAGAAGAAGCCATCTAGCTAATAACTATGGACCCGTAGGTCTGAGGTAAACTACTCACACTTCATCGGAGAGGCTATGGTGTTGATGTAGAAGCCCTCCGTGATCGATGCCCCCTCCAGCGGAGCTCCGGAACTGGCCCCAAGATGGGATCTCGTGGATACAAAAAGTTACGGCGGCGGCATTAGGGTTTTGGCTCCGTATCTGATCGTTTGGGGGTACGTAGGTATATTATAAGAGGAAGAAGTACGTCGGTGGAGCAACAGGGGGCCCATGAGGGTGGAGGGCGCGCCCCCTACCTCGTGGCCTCCCTGTTGGTTGCTTGATGTAGGGTCCAAGTCTCCTGGGTCTTGTTCGTTCCAAAAATCACATTCCCGAAGGTTTCATTCTGTTTGGACTCCGTTTGATATTCCTTTTCTTCGAAACCCTAAAATAGGCAAAAAACAACAATTTTGGGCTGGGCCTCCAGTTAGTAGGTTAGTCCCAAAAATAATATAGAAGTGTATAATAAAGCCCAATAATGTCCAAAACAGTAGATAATATAGCATAGAGCAATCAAAAATTATAGATACGTTGGAGACATATCAAAGCCGTATGAGTTGGATGAGAACTTGGCATACTTGAAGTCTTCTTGCACTTGACGTTCCGCTTTGGTAGCTTGATGCACTAGCTCGAGGAGGTTCGAGTATGGTTGGAAGTCGGCGATCTTCTTGATGGGATGATTGAGTCCATTCAAGAAATTTTCCATAGTTTGCTCATCATCTTCTGTGACATTGGCTCCTATCATTGCAATCTCCATCTCCTTGTAGTACTCTTCAACGCTCTTGGTTCCTTGCTTGAGTAGTTGGAGTTTCTTGAAGAGGTCGCAGTTGTAGTAGGTAGGCACGAAGCGTGCTCTCATGAAATCCTTCATTTGTGCCCAAGTAGTGATGGGTGGTTCACCTCTTGCCTCACGGCGCTCGATGACTTGTTCCCACCAAATGAGTACATAGTCTTGGAACTCAAGGGATGTCATCGCGATCTTCTTCTCTTCTTCATAGTTGTGCAAGTGGAAGATTTTGTCGACCTTCAATGCCCACGAAAGGTACTCTTCGGGATCGTTGCTTCCATTGAACGTGGGCATGATGAACTTTAGCTTGCCATAGCGTTGCTCTTCATTGTGTTGGGGTCGGGGATGAGGACGCCCATGTTGTTGAGGATTGGCAAACTCGTGTTGCTCTTGGTGAGGAGGGTTGTCAACCTCGTGTTGCTCTTGTTGTGGAGGATGTCCATTGTCTTCACGCCCTTGGTGAACTTGGGGTTCTTGTGGAGCTTGTGGAGCGGCTTACCGAGCTCGAGGATGAACTTGAGGAACTTGACGATGCACACGTGATTGGTAAATCCTCTCTTGAACTTCTTCACGAAGTGCTTCTTCTTGTTCACACCAATGGCAATTGCGTGTGGCGACGGCGTGACTTGAATCTCGAAGGGCACGTTGTGCCTCAAGTGCTTGAGCTTCATGGAGTTTTTGCTCTTGGCGTTGTGCCTCGGCATCTTGTGCATCTTGGTGTAGACGCGCTCGCTCTTCCTCTTTGTGTTGGCGTTGTCGTTGCCGTTCTCGTGCTTGCACAAAGGTAGCTTGGTTTTGACGGTGTCGGTGCTCTTGAGAGTTGGTGTCACATAGAGGATTGAGGCTTGCTTGACGATCGTTGCGCACGGCACGTCGAAGAGTGTTCAATGTCGGTGTACTTGAGCCAGAGAGAGTGAAGTCGGAGTGTCGACTTGAGCGGCTCCGTCTTGATGAGGACGAAGTGGAAGAAGAGCGGTTGAGCAACAAAGCACGAATCTCGTCCATTCTTGCGTCGTTCTCTTGCTTGTGATCTTCGAGCTTGTGGTCGAAGTAGTCTCTTGTACGTTGCTCGGAGAGTCACAAGTCGGTGGTGAGGTTGTCGATGCGTTCACTCATTGCTTGTTGCTCTTGATGCAAAGCACGTTGTTCACCAAAGAGGTAACTCTTGGTGATGTAGGAGTTCATGTCATCGTCTTGCCCGATGAAGAGTGGGTTGGTAGAAGTACTTGGCCTATCCATCATCCAAGGGAAATATGTGAGTGGTAGAAAGAGAAGAACTTATACCAAATGTACCTTGACCAATGTTGAAGGTGGATCAAAGATCACTCCAATGTGGAACAAGGAAATAGCACAATTGGTACCTATTCTTGTCGGTTCCTCACACCTACACAAGTAAAAGCTTATGGTGGAGCTTGGTTAGGATGGTGACACAAAATTTGATGCAATTGTTAGTGAGCTTCAATAATGTTGGAAAAGATTCACAAGTTTGCAATGCAACAAGTAGACCAAGCAATATAAGGTACACGGGAACACATACGCAAAGAGATAAGTGGGGTCGTGCAACCAAGGATGAGCCAAAATGTCGAATCCACGAAAATGCTCTTGTGGCACAACACTAGAGAGATTCTAGCATGATTGCACAATAGGTGGATACGAAGACTTGTGCACAACCTACTAAGCAAAAATGCAATGACTTCTATCCCAAGTATGCTCTATGTATGATGTTTCAATTATATGATCCAAGATGATCTAGTATGACAATCTTAAGGTTGTATGATGCTATGGTTCTTGCTTAAAATCTCTTTGCTTATCTTTCCCTTTGGCTTAAAAGCTTGTTTGGCTATTTGGTTTTTGAGCTCTTCTCTCATGCAATGCTTCATGAACCAAGATAGCAAATGTGTATGCGATGACAACCTTGTGACACAAGAGATGATACCAAGATATGCACCAATTATGTGTGTATGCTATGGGAAGTATGATCACTAATGTGCACAAGTCACGTGGCCGGCAATACTCAAAGGCTAGTCTCGATGGGTAAGCGACGCAAAGGAGTAAGGCTATGATGGCTATCAATGTAATGGCAAGAATGATGTATCCAGTACCAAGATGATGTTACCATTCTCACTTATGGTATGGTGTCAAATTGGTGTAGTGGTTGCTGTCGATGACGCGTCTGTGGCGAAGATGAGCGGCGATGATGATGATGTCGAACCGTACCTAAATAGCCAAAACACAATAGGACACGGAACCGCAACTCAAATTCTCAAAGCACAATGTTGCAAAACGAGTCAGAATGCGAAACGGGTAAGCAACGGTGATGCTATGCGGAAGTGGTGATGGTGTAGAGGTGGTAGGAGTGCGTATGTGGAGGTGTGGCGGTGGTGGAGACCAAACTGAAAAAAATTAGTTTTGTTAGGGGACGCCGGACGTCTGGGGGTTTACGGTCGTCCGGTCGTCAGACGTCCGGAGGTGGTCGGACGTCCAGTGCCTGGGCGAAATTCGAGCACGGGAAGAACAGCTAGGTTTCGTGATGTCGAGGACGAAGTTCATCGAATCCGGGCGATTTTGTGGATGGAAAAGGTGGAGACGAAAGGTAAAAGCTAGATCCACTCAAGGCAAGGCAAATCCACGGATCAAATCCAACAGAATTTCATCACACCAACAAATCACAAAAAAAATTGGGGCTATTTTTGTGTGGAATTTTCGAATCAGGAACAAAATCAGAAAAAAAAGGCTAGAAACACAACGGGGACGCTCCGAAATCGTGATCAACGTGGCTCGATATACCAAGATGATGTAAGGTAGGAACCCTAGGGGACGATCTTTCATGAAAGGAGCGGATCTCGCAATGAACACAAAGAACACGAGGGGAAACACGAGGGGAAACACAAGGGGAAACACGAGAGAAACACTAAACCAACAAGAAATAGTCACACATATGCTAGATCCTCGAGTACATAAGAGATCACACGATCCATGGTCAACTAAGGACGATACAAGTAGCACGATCTTCTCCGTGAGGAGGTCTTGAGGTTCTTCCCGTAAAGGGGTCTTGAATCCGCTTGGGGGATCTTTTCCGAGGAGGCGCTATCTCCGAGGAGAAGGTAACCAAGTGGATGAGAAAAGCTCTGACACAAAATATGAGCTAATCCTTTGCTAACCCTAGAAAAGAGGAGGAGAAGGTATATATATAGTCTTAGAGGTTGAAGGGGTACATGGGCTGCGGCCCGACGCGCAAACAACACACATGCGTCGGACGCCCGAGAGTTACCGGTCGTCCGGAGGCTCGCGAGGGTCCGGACGTCCGGTGCTCGTCGGACGTTCGTAAATTCGGCTCGGGTGGGCTTCGGTTGGACGTTCGGTCGGGGTCGGACGTCCGGGGCATCGGTCGTCCGGAGGGCTTCGGAAATCCGTAGATTCGGCTCGGGTGTGGGTGTGCCGGTCGTCCGAAGAGGGCCGATCATCCGGAGCCTGGAGGTCGTCGGACGTCCGGAGCCTGGGAGTTTCGAGCAGTCCTTCTTCTTGTCCATTGAGTGTAGTTGATCCGTGGCATTCCTCTAGGCACCTGATCACACATAGGGTTTCCGCTTGAGGTAGTAGCCAACTCTCATGCATAGAAAGTGGTAGTTCGGAGAGGAGTGAGTTCACCTTATCTTCGACAGCCTTCGCTCGGGCTCTTGTCATTGGTCCAAGTGGTGTCATTGGAGGTCTAGATGCATCCATGGGGATGTTCGTGGGATGCTCCGCATAAGTTCAACATTGGAGATCTTGTGTGGCTACACCTTCGCAAGGACCGCTTCCCCAACGAATGCAAGTCCAAACTTCGACCACGAGAGGATGGACCCTTCAAGGTGCTTGAATGCTACAACAACAACGCCTACAAGATCAACATTCCACGCGACAAGTACTCCGTGAGTGACATCTTCAACGTCAAAGATCTCTCGCCCTACCATGGTGACGAGGATTTCGATCCAAGGTCGGATCTTCCCCAAGGGAGGGGAGATGATGCGGAGCATCCTACGGTCATCTACATGGACCTACCATCATCTCATCAAGTGCCAAGAGGACCTATGACTCGAGCTAGAGCTAGAGCTCTCGAGACCGAGGTGACTTCTCTCCTTAGTGATATTACATATGATCCTCTCGAGACATGGCTACTACCTAAGTCCGGGATGTTGTGCATTATTAGGTGCCAAGGGGACCCTCCCGAAGATGCACGTGGAGACGGACAAGCCGCCAAGTCCATGGATGAAGAGGAACGCCGAAAGGAGAAGAAGGCAGCTCCAGGACCTGGACATCCGGCCTCGAGCCCAGACATCCGGCCATTGGAGACATAAACTACAGCAACATTCCAGCCGCCAAGCATCTACACGCCCCGGACATCGGGCCCCAGCCCGGACATCCGGCCCAGCCCGGAAATCCGCCCCCACGCCCGGATATCCGGACAAGCTGCAAACAGAGGATAGAAGAAAAGCCCCGTCAGCCCGGACATCCGGCCCCAGCCCCGGACATCCGGCCCCTCCGGAAAAAGGCCCAGACATCCGGCCCGACGCCCGGACGTCCGACCCCGTCTGTCTACGCACAGTAAAGGCCCGAGGCCCATATACCCTCTCTCCCCCTAGACTATATATACTCTCCTCCTACCTACGTTTTAGGGTTAGCGTTGTGATAGCTCATTTGAGAGATACAGCCTCGCTCATCCATATCGGATCTACTCCTTGAGAGAGACCGCGACCCCTCTACGGAGAAGACCCACTTGGATTCAAGACCTCCTCACGGAGAAGACCATCAAGACCTCCTCACGGAGAAGACCGGTTACCATCTGTATCATCTTTTTTTGATCGTGGATCTTGTATCTCCTCTCGTGTTTCGAGGATCTAGCACATGTGTGACTTAATCTTGTTGGTTTGAGTGTTTCTCTTTGTGCCCCTTTGTGATTTCCCCTCATGTTTCCCCTCGTGTTCTTCGTGTTCATCGCGGGATCCGCTCCTTTCGTGAAAGATCGGCCCCTAGGGTTTCCACCCTACATCAGGAGTATAACAATATCACTCATTTATTCCATATTGCTTGCAAAGCTCAACGTGAAGTGCAGGATCGACAAGCATTGGCGCGGACAAAATTTTCTCCAGGTCGACCTTCATCATGGACACCACATGCATGTTATACTTCCACACGTTCTGCTACACCGGCACCTCCGTCAGCTGCCACTTCTAGCTATCATCACTATCTGCCAAAAGCACACCGACCGAGCCTGCACAGAGCTCTTTCTTCATCAATGGCATCAACAGGGCACACACATGATATTATTTGTCATCGTTGTAATGGTAGAGGTCATTATGCGAGAGAATGAAAATCTCCGCGTGTTATGATTGCTACTGAGGATGGTGGGTATGAGTCTGCTAGTGACTATGATGAGGAGACTTTGGCTCTTATTACAAGTGAAGAACACGGTGCAGATGATTCTGATCATGAGATGCAATACATGGCTGTTGAAGATGCTGACAGGTATGAAAGTTTAGTTGCTCAACATGTTTTGAGTGTGCAGGTCACACAAGCTAAGCAAAATCAGAGGCATAATTTGTTCCATACAAAGGGAGTTGTGAAGGAACGTTCTGTTCGCGTCATCATAAATGGAGGGAGCTGCAATAACTTGGCTAGCATGGAGATGGTGGAGAAGCTATCTCTCACCACAAAACCACATCCACATCCTTACTACATCCAATGGTTCAACAAAAGATTCATGGTTACGGTAACACGTACTGCTCGTGTGCATTTTAGTATCTCTACATATGTTGATTATGTTGATTGTGATGTGGTACCCATGCAAGCATGTTCCTTATAACTTGGTAGACCATGGCAATTTGATAAAAATTATGTACACCATGGTAGAAACAATCAGTATACTCTAGTTCATAAGGATAAACATATTACTTTGCTTCCTATGTCTCCTGATTCCATTTTGAAAGATGATATTAATAGAGATAATAAAGCAAAACAGGAGAAAAATAAGAGTGAAAATCAAATTGTGGCAAAAGAATTTGAGCAACTAATGAAGCCTAATAATAAACCATCTACTTTACTTCTGAAATTAAATTGAAAAGTGCATATTTACTTGCCACCAAATCTGATATTGATGAGCTAGGTTTCAGCAAATCTATTTGCTATCCTTTTGTGTGCAAAGAGGCATTATTTTCATTCGAGGACGTGCCTTCCTCTTTGCCTCCTGCTGTCACTAATATTTTGCAGGAGTTCGCTGACGTCTTTCCACAAGTCGTGCCACCGGGATTACCACCTATTCAAGGGATTGAGCATCAGATTGACTTAACTCCTGGTGCTTCGCTTCCAAACTATGTGTTATACCGTACCAATATAGAGGAGATGAAGGAGATTATGTTGGGGTACACAAACGGGGGTGTATGTTTCCCCTTACTTGTGCACGGATAGTAGGCCTCCACCACGGCAGCACCAAGTTTGCAAGACAAGACCAAGCTGAAGATATAGCTCTTTGTGGAATCACGGGGAAGATCAAGAAGACCAAGACAAGCCTAAGGAGCAAGATATCACTAAGGAAAAACCTCCCTTGGCGGGCAGGCGAGCCCGGTCAGGTCGAGGCCACAACGAAGGCAACTCTCAAGACTCCCTCAGCAAGCTTGCAGGGGACGTCGAAGGTGGATCACCTCGCCAAGGCTCCACCGCCTCCACCTCACAGCAACGCAAGTCACCTATCAGTGTGGTGTCGAGTCCCCAGGTGATTAAGTGGCAGTCATTTGGCCCGTGGCAACCATTTCTAAGGAAGATCACCCCTAAATGACACCCGTCCATAGGCGTGTCACGCAGGCATGCGAGAAGGTGGTTGAATAGCACGACGAGGTTTGCCGGGCTACGCCCATAATGTGACACTAAGCGGTGAATTTAGTGCACCTTTTCCTGTCTCTAGAGCGTCTCTTCCCTCCTCATGGGTCTTCAACCCTTTGATCAACTTGTTGAAGAAGAGCCCTAGCTTGACGCTCGGGACCTCATGTCTGCCAATCGAGAAGACTGGCCCCTCCATGCCCATCGCTGCGACTTGGGCAGTGAGGTGCTCAGCGATGTTGACCAGGCTCTTGATCCAAAGGTCGACCTGCTCGGATTGGTTCGCCAGCTTGTCCTTTTATCCTTCCGAAGGAGTCTTAGTTGTCCAGATCCTTCATCAATTGCATTCTCATGAACCCCGCCAGACTCGATTTCGCTCTCTAGGGTGCCAAGACTTGCCTTCATGTCATTAATGGTTCCATTGACAGTCTCGAGGTATTGGCTCTCGGAGGAGAGCTGCGATTGCACCTCCTTCAGAAGGATCTCTGCTTTCTGCGCCTCCTACTTGAGAGCCGCGGCTTCCTTAGTACTCCCGACAAGCTCTTCTGTCAGTTTCGCCACCTGTTGATCAAGATCAACTTTGGTAGTGGAGGCAGCGGCAAGGTCATCATGAATCTTCTTTAATTGGGCGGCAGAGTCGGTAGAGAGTGCATGTAGGGCCACCTTGTGCTTGTACTCTAGCTCCTTGGTGCGCTGTTGGATGAGGGCCTCTAGTTCCTCATTCATGCCGCAAAGGGTGGCCTCGAGGTTCTCTTCCCGGGAAGAGATGCCCTTCTTCCTGGCGTCCAGAAGCGTAGTGCGCTCCGCCAGACGGGCCTCCCGGGCGGCGACATCTTCTTTCACCATGGAGATCATCTCATGTTGCTGCAGAAGAACTTGGAACTGCTTGTCGTGCCACTCACGCATCTCGCTGCCCTTGTGCCTCGGTTTCTGGTCTATGCAGTTGGCATAATTGCGCTGCTCCATGAGAGCCTGCCACTTTTGGGCGTATCGGTTCTGCATCTCCTTGATGCATCATGCCACGGACTCCAGGAAGGATAGGTCCATGACTGCGTCGGCAGGATTGTCGATTTCTCCAACCTGTTGGCACAATGGCACCATGATGCGTTGGATCTCCTCATCAAGCTTAGCGCTCACTGTTGCTGAAGAACTGGGGGCTCCAAGACCGGGCTGGGCTAGCACCAACGCCAGTTGGCCTGAAGATGGCTGTAGGGTCCCAGCTGAAGTACCAAACGAGGAAAGGGGGATCATGGTCTGTAGGGGGGTTTTCTCTTCAATCACCACCCCCGATCCTAACGCACTGTTGTGGGTTTTCTCTACTTCCTTCAGGGGCTCCTGGATGTCCCCGTCAGCGTGTTCCTGCCCCTCTACGGCAGCAATCCTGGCGGCCTCCTCAGCAGCATATTTTCCAATGCTGGCCACCTCCTCCAACAACTCGGGCTCCTCGGCCTGTGAAACTGCAACAATGAGCAATGATAAGAGTGCAGAAAGTTCAGAAGATCAGAGGTTTGGGACAAAATGGTAAAGGCGACAGAAGACAAGAAAAAAGAGCAAGCTACCTGGAGTTGTTTGCCGTGCAAAGGCCTCAGTTTCCCTGGCAGCATCAGTTGCCGAGATGCTACCACCACCCTCTTCCTCGGTGACCATGGCATTGGCTTCGATTGGTCCTTCCATGGAGGTCCTCGCCGGAGATCCCCCAACTTGGGTATCAGGAAGGGTGGACCCATCCTGTAGAACCTCGCCCAGAGGAACTTCCCATTCTTTGGCTGGAGATGAGACATGTTCCTCTACGCCATCCTTGGTGGGGGAGACCTGTCCCATACTTCAATGCCGGGGGCTGGGCTGAGGGCTTGGCGCTGGATCATTCGTGCTACTTCCTGCCAAGCCCATGCCCTCCAAGGGCCCCGACGGCTCGACCTAATTGAGCCGTTTGGATTGGTGCACGAGGGTATCTTCCTACTCTTCTTCCCCGTCGAAGATGGCAAACAAAATCGAATCAACAAATCAGCAAGTACGCAAGACGCATAAAAGGAAATGAAAAGTGTCTGCCTTACTCTGAATCCATGAGCATGGAGCTCAGCATGAACTCCATAGGTGGCGGGGGTGCTCTGCTTCTCTTCAGAGTTTGGGGGGGGGCAGTGCTTCCCGACAACTTCAATTCCTATCGGGGAGCAGTGGGCTCCAGCAAGGACGAGCTGCGCGAGGAGCTCGAATCTGATTCGGAGCTAGAGTCGACTGCTGTGACTACCCGACGCTTGGCAGGGGGTCTTGACCTCGGAGAGGCGAGAAGAATGTCGGCGCTCCACCTTCGGCTTGTCGCTCTTGGAGGCCATCCTCTTTACCTTCCTGACGGCAGGCGTGGGAGTGGGGGCCACTATACACCGGCCAGCTATCCTCCTACGAGGGAGATAATAGAGGCAAAGGTGTCCCGTCTTTTGATGAGATGGCGGCTATCATTTTGGAGGAACTCGACTTTGATGATCCGACTACGAACGTGTGAGGACGTCGCACCTTAGCAAACACTAAACCAACTCCGATAGGTTATTGACCACGCCGAAGCACGATCAACCTGACCACGAAGGTCTATTTCCTGCAGGCAAACAAATAACAAGCAAGAAACTAAGATTGCAATCTGGATATTGCGAATATAAGAGTAAAGCTTTATTGATCAAGGTAGGGTTCTGTGATGCTTTTGTCTGGTCATTGAACACAAACAAAGTACACGAAGTTGCAGCTATGGCGAACTTTAATCTAAACAAAACCCAAAGTCTAAATGATGCCCTAAGGGCTGTATATATGGAGGAGAGAGGGGGGAATTTTGTGGACCTTGGAGGAGGGGTCCAAAACTAACCCTAACTCTTGTTTCCCCACACACACGGACTCTTAAAACAGCCTATAATCAAGTATTTTGAAATTACATGGGCCTGGCCCAAAAATAAGGTGACGCAACACCTAAGATAGTCTTTGGATGAAATTTATTAAGTGGCATCTTGTATATTTCGTCCATGGCTTCATGCACTCATTATGGTGGCTTCAAAGTCCTGGAATCATCACTTGTAACTTCGTTCTTGTTCCCCTTGCGCACGCCATCATCTCCGTGCTTGAACTTGCTCCAAGGTTCATCTTTCTTGTCCAAGCTAGGCCCTTCATTTGTAAGCAAAACAAATGTATCCAATTTAGGCAGCATCATGTTCTCATGAATATTAGAACCGTTACCAAGAAACGAAAGTACCTAGTAATTTAATTGGCGTGCGCGAGCTCTAGTAATTGGTCTAGTATGTATTTAACTGGCATACACTCAATGTTTTCCTTAGTTAACTCATGCATTTTTAAAATCAATTCAGCACGTTCTTTAGCATCAAAATTAACCTTCTCTGAAGATTGAAGAGGCAACAAATCAATAGGTGCACGAGGTAGGAAACCATACACAATTTCAAAAGGGCACATCCTAGTAGTAGAATGCAATGAATGATTATAAGCAAATTCAATATCAGGCAAGCATTCTTCCCACATTTTCTTATTATTCTTCAAAACAACCCAAAGCATAGTAGACAATGTTCTATTGACTACTTCAGTTTGTCCATTAGTTTGGGGGTGACAAGTAGTACTAAAAAGCATTTTAGTCCCCAATTTAGCCCATAAACATCTCCAAAAGTGGCTAAGAAATTTAGTATCATGATCTGAAACAATAGTATTTGGCACACCATGTGATGCGGAGCATCCCAAGATCATCCCCATGGACCAACCTACGTCTCCCACAACACCACTTGGACCAATGACAAGGGCACGGGAAAAGGCTATCGAAGATAAGGTGAACTCGCTCCTCTCCGAACTACCACTTTCTAGACATGAGACATGGCTACTACCTCAAGCGGAAAAACTATGTGTGATCTAGGTATTTAAACCCGAGGACACACAGTCCTCACTGTATTCTCCTTGAGCTAGGATCACACAGACCTCACCCAATCACTCATGGTAAGTCTTCATGTGACTTCCAAACCTTCACAGACTCTGTCACTCGGCGATCCACAAATTCCTCTTGGATGATCTAGACCATGACACCTAACCGTCTGGAGGATGCACAGTCCTCAAAGGTAACAAGCATCGGTTCCACACATGAACAATCTCTTCAGTGATGCTCAATCACTTTGGGTTTGTAGGTGTTTGGGTTTGCATTTTCCTTAGCTGATGATTTTCGCTCAAAGTCCTCGGAGGATGGGATGCTCTAAATGACAAGTGTTGGTTTCTCTCGGAGCAGCCAACCATCTAGTGGTTGTAGGGGGCAGCTATTTATAGCCTAGGGAGTAGCCGGACATGATAAGACATAAATGCCCTTCAATGATATGACCGTTAGGTGGGTAGATATTTTGGGATAGCTAGTGCGTAGCACAACAACGGTCAGAAATTTGACCTCTCAAATTCCTCAGGGCTATCATGTTCCTTACTTGTAGGCAATCCACACTGGCGAATTCCTAACTCCTCAATTAGAACAAATTCCTCAGAGACCAGAAGATCTTCGTCTCTGTTACTGAAGAAATTGACTGAACTGTATGAGATTTCCAATGGCTTCACTTGAAAGGATTGGGTAGGTGTAGGATTTTGAGATGAGCATCACTTGGAAACTTTTCCTTAGTTTTACCTCGACCCCCTTTAACAGTACGATATTTCCTATGACTCAAGAAAGAGAAAAAGAAACTACAAAAACAAAAGTTTGCATGCTTCATATTCCTCGCATGAATATAAGTCTTCAAGGTCACACCAATTTCCTCACTTTCAAAGTCTCCAATAAAACCAAAGTCTTGAGCTGAAGACATTCATTTTTAGGGGTCAACTTTCATCGTAAATATCAAACTCCTCATAGACTTATAGACCTGTGTACACTCACAATCTCATTAGTCCCTTAACATATAAATCTTCAATACACCAAAATCACTAAGGGGCACTCGATGCACTTACACCGGTGATTAGGTGTTGTTCTTACTTGAACAAACCTTCGACTTATGATTAACACCCTCGCAAACATCCGCAACTATGAGAAAAGTATTAAGAATAAATTCTAACCATAGCATTAAACTTTTGGATGCAAATCAGTCCCTTATGAAATAGCGCATAAACTAGGGTTTAAGCTTTTGTCACTCTCGCAACCCATCATCTAATAACTACTCCACAATGCATTCCCTTAGGCCCAAATATGGTGACGTGTCATGTAGTCGATGTTCACATGACACCACTAAGGGAATAACAACATACATACCATCAAAATATCGAACACATATCAAGTTCACATGATTATTTGCAACAATATTTCTCCTGTGACCTCAAGAACAAAAGTAACTACTCAAAATGATAATCATGCTCAAGATCAAAGTGGTATTAAATAGCATATTGGATCTGAACATATAATCTTCCACCAAATAAACCATATAGAATCAACTACAAGATGTGATCAACACTACAAGTCACCCACCAGTACCAATCTATAGTTTCGGTACAAAGATTGAACACAAGAGTTGAACTAGGGTTTGAGAGGAGATGGTGCTGTTGAAGATGTTGATGGAGATTGCCCTCCCCAAGATGGGAGAGTTGTTGGTGATGATGATGATGATGATTTCCCCCTCCGGGAGGGAAGTTCCCCCGGCGGAATCGCTCCACCGGAGGGCAAAAGTGCTCTTGCCCAAGTTCCGCCTCCATACGGAGGCGCTCCATCCCAAAAGTCCTCCCTTTATTTTTTTCTAGGTCAAAATGTCTTATATACCAGAAATGGGCACTAGAGGTGGGCTGGGCTAAGCACAACCCACCAGGGCGCGCCTGGGCCTGCTAGCGCGCCTAGGTGGGTTATGCCCACCTGATGGGCCCCCTCTGGTACTTATTGGCTCCAATATTTCTTATATATTCCATAAAAAATTCTCGTGAAGTTTCAGCTCATTTGGAGTTGTGCAGAATAGGTAGCCTGGCGTAGCTTCTTTAGGTCTAGATTTCTAGCTGCCGGAATTCTCCCTCTTTGTGTGAACCTTGCATATTATGAGATAAAAGGCATTAGAATTACTCCAAAAAGCATTACTATACATAAAACATTATAATAACGGTTGGTAAACATGATGCAAAATGGGTGTATCATGGAGTAACAACATAGCCAAGAAAAGATATTCGGTCGGTACAAAAGGTGCACTTCCCAACGTTACCAAACAAACATGCATCACGTAGAGAAATAAAAAAACACATAAATGTTACAAACGTTCCTCCAAAGATCTGCTATAAATCAATATATCATCAAAATAGACTACCACAAATCATCCAATGAAAGCACGTAAAACTTCATTCATTAATCTCGTGAAAGTACTAGGTGCATTAGTTAACCCAAAAGGCATGACTAACCACTCATGTAATCCAAACTTAGTTTTAAATGATGTTTTCCATTCATCCCCCAATTTCATACGAATTTGATGGTATCCATGATAACCCTCAAGTATAGGGGATTGCAACAGTTTTCGAGGGTAGAGTATTCAACCCAAATTAATTAATTCGACACAAGGGGAGCCAAAGAATATTCTCAAGTATTAGCAGTTGAGTTGTCAATTCAACCACACCTGAAAGACTTAATATCTGCAGCAAAATATTTAGTAGCAAAGTAGTATGGAAGTAACGGCAACAGTGGCAAAAGTAACAGTAGCAGTTTTGTAGCAATCGTAACAGTGGCAACGGAAAAGTAACAGAGCAAAGATCGATATGAAACAAGCTCGTAGGAAATGGATCAATGATGGATAATTATGTCAAATGGCATTCATCATGCAACGGTTATAACATAGGGTGACACAGAACTAGCTCCAATTCATCAATATAATGTAGGCATGTATTCCGAATATAGTCATACATGCTTATGGAAAGGAACTTGCATGACATCTTTTGTCCTACCCTCCCATGGCAGCGGGGTCCTATTGGAAACTAAGGGATATTAAGGCCTCCTTTTAATAGAGTACTGGACCAAAGTATTAACACTTAGTGAATACATGAACCCCTCAAACTACGGTCATCATCGGGAGTGGTCCCGACTATTGTCACTCCGGGGTTGCCGGATCATAACACGTAGTAGGTGACTATTAACTTGCAAGATAGGATCAAGAACACAAATATATTCATGGAAACATAATAGGTTCAGATCTGAAATCATGGCACTCGGGCCCTAGTGACAAGCATTAAGCATATCAAGGTCATAACAACATCAATCTTAGAACATAATGGATACTAGGGATCAAACCCTAACAAAACTAACTCAATTACATGGTAAACCTCATCCAACCCATCACGGTCCAGCAAGCCTAAGATGGGATTACTCACGCACAGCGGTGAGCATCATAAAATTGGTGATCGAGGATGGTTGATGATGATGATGGCGACAGATTCCCCTCTCCGGAGCCCCTAACGGACTCCGGATCTGCCCTCCCGAGGGAGAACAAGGCTTGGCGGTGGCTTCGTATCGTAAAACGCGATGTGTACGGTCATCCCCATGGACCCACCATCGTCTCATGAAGTGCCAAGAGGACCTATGACATGAGATAGAGCTCTAGCTCTCGAGACCGAGGTGACTTCCTTCCTTAGTGATATCACATATGATCCTCTCGAGACATGGCTACTACCTAAATCCGGAATGTTGTGCATGATCAGGTACCAAGAGGACCCTCCCGAAGATGCATGTGAAAGCGGACAAGTACCCAAGTTCACGGATGAAGAGAACCAATGGAAGGAGTCAAGAACAGCTTCCAGGCCCCGGACATCCGGTCATGATCCCGGACATCCGGCCCCTAGAGCAGTGTCCACAGCAACCGCCAAGCACCTACAGGCCCTGGACATCCGGCCCCATCCCGAACATCCGGCCCAACCCGGACATCCGGCCCGACGGCTGGAAATCCGACACCCTCTATCCAGAGAGCGTCAAGGCCAGCCCCGACCGCCCGGACATCCGGCTCAAGCCCGGACATCCGGCACCTCGTGAAGCCCTAAACATCCGTCCCGACGCCCAGACATCCGGCCTCCCCTGTCTGCGCATAGTGTAAGGGCACGAGGCCCGTGTACCCCTTCACCCACCTAGACTATATATACTTCTCCTCCTCCCTCTTTCCAGGGTTAGCGTTGTGTTAGCTCATATGTGAGATAGAGCTTCGCTCATCCATCCGGATCTACTCCTTTGTGAGGGACCGACACCTCCTCGGAGAAGATCCACTTTGATTCAAGACCCATAACGGGAAGACATCAAGACCTCCTCACAGAGAAGAACCGGTTACCCTTTGTATTGTCCCTTGTTGACTTTGGATCATGTGACCTCTATGTGTACTCGGATCTAGCATATGTGTGATCATTCTTGTTGGTTTGAGTTATTCTCTTGTGTTTCCCCTCGTGTTTCCCCTCGTGTTCTTTGTGTTCTTCACGGGATCCACTCCTTTCATGAAAGATCGGCCATATAAGGTTCCACCCTACATCATCTTGGTATCTAGAGCCATGTTGATCACGATTTCGGAGCCTCCACGTTGTGTTTTCTAGCCTTGTTTTGTTGATATTGTGCCTAATTTGAAAATTCCCCACAAAAAAGCCCCCCAATTTTTTTGTGATTTATTGGTGTGATGACGTTTTGTTGGATTTGATCCGCGGATTTCATGTGTTGCAGGTAGATCTAGCTTTCCCCCATCTTTTCCCCAATTTCCTTCCACAAAATCTCCCAAATTTTGCCCCAATTTTGCCTCTTCCATGCGGAATTCCTCAAGTTCGTCCATGGATCCAGAGCCCGGACATCCGGCCACCCCGGACATCCGGCCCTCAAGCTCGGACATCCGGCCCCTGACAGCAACACCTCCATCCACCCCCCGTTTTCTGTCCAAATTTCGCCAAATTTTGTTCCGGTGCCCACATTCACTTCCGCATAACACCAACACTTCCGCATACACCACCATTTACCACATACACCACCATCGCTTACCCATTACCAATTCCGACAATTTTGACACGTTTTACTTTGAGAATTTGAGTTGCGGTTCCGTGTCCTATTGTGTTTTGGCTATTTAGGTATGGTTCAACATCGACATCACCACCGCTCATCTTCGCCACGGACGCGTCATCAACAACAACCACTTAACCATTTTGACACCATGCCGTAAGCAAGAACGGTAACCACATCTTGGTATCGTGATATATCATTCTTGCCATTACATTGATAACCACCATAGCCCAATTTTTGCGTATCTTACCCATCGAGACTAGCCTTTGAGTATTGCTGGCAATGTCACTTATGCACATCAATGATCATACCTCCCATTGCATACATATCATATCATTGGTCCATATCTTGGTATCATCTTTTATGTCACAAAGTTGTCATCGCATACACAATTGTTGTCTTGCTTCATACTACATTAAGATAAGAGCTCAAACGAGAAAGAGCCAAACAAGCTTTTAAGCAAAAGGGAAAGATAAGCAAAGAGCTTTTAAGCAAGAACCATAGCATCACACTACATTAAGATTGTCATACTAGATCATCTTGGATCATATCATCGAAATACCATACATAGAGCATACTTGGGATAGTATCCATTGAATTTTTGCTAAGTAGGTTGTGCACAAGTCATCATATCCGCCTATTGTGCAATCGTGCTAGCGTCTCTCTAGTGTTGTGCAACAAGAGCATTTTCGTGGATTCCAAATTTTGGCTCATTCCTTGGTTGCATGACCCCATTTATCTCTTTGCATGTGTGTTTCCGTGTACCATATTTTGCTATTGGTCTACTTGTTGCATTGCAAATTTGTGAATCTTTTCCAACATTATCGAAGCTCACTAACAATTGCATCAAATTTTGTGCCACCATGCTAACCGAGCTCCACCATAAGCTTTTACTTGTGCAGGTGTGAGAAACCAACAAGAATTGGTACCAATTGTGTTATTTCCTTGTTCCACATTTGAGTGATCATTGATCCGTCTTCAACATTGGTCAAGATACATTTGGTATAATTTATTGTCTTTCTCCCACTCACATATTTCCTTGGAATGATGGATAGGCCAAGCACTTCTACCAACCCACTCTTCATCGAGCAAGAACACAACATGTCCTCCTACGTCACAAAGAACCACCTCTTTGGTGCACAACGTGCTTTGCATCAAGAGCAACAAGCAATGAGCGAACGCATCGACAACCTTGCCACTGACTTGCGACTCTTCGAGCAACGTACAAGGGACTATTTTGACAACAAGCTCGGCGACCACAAGGAAGAGAATGATGCAAGAATGGACGAGATTCATGCTTTGTTGCTCAACCGCTCTTCTTCCACTTCATCCTCCTCAAGACAGAGCTGCTCAAGTCGACACTCCGACTACACCATCTCCGACTCAAGTACACCAACATCGAATACTCTTCGACGTGCCGCGCGCCAAGATCATCAAGCATACCGCAACCCTCTACACGATAACAACTCTAAAGAGAACCGGCACCGTCAAAACCAAGCTACTTTTGCACAAGCACGAGAACACGAACGCCAACGCTAACACAAAGAGGAAGAGCGAGCATGACTACACCAAGATGCACAAGATGCCGATGCACAATGTCAAGAAGAACTATTGCGAGAAGCTCAAGCACTTGAGGCGCAATGCGCCCTTCGAGATTCAGGTCGAGCCGTAGCCACACGCAACTGACAAGCTCGTGAGCAACAAGTAGCACTTCGCGAAGAGGTTCAAGAGAGGATTTTTCAATCAAGAATGCATCGTAAAGTTCCTCAAGCTCCTCCACAAGCTCGACAAGCATCTCAAGTTCAACAAGAGCAAGAAGACAATGGAAATCATCCAAGACAAGAGCAAGTTGAGGGAGAGAATCCTCCTCGTCAAGGATGTCATCACCCTCGTCCCCAACACAATGAAGAGCAACGCTACGGCAAACACAAGTTCACCATGCCAAAGTTCAATGGAAGCAATGATCCCGAAGAGTACCTTTCATGGGCATTGAAGGTTGACAAAATCTACCGCTTGCAGAACTATGAGGAAGAGAAGAAGATCGCTACGGCATCCCTTGAGTTCCGATACTATGTCCTCATTTGGTGGGAACAAGTTATTGAGTGCCGAGCGGCAAGAGGTGAACCACCAATCACTACTTGGGCACAAATGAAGGACGTCATGAGAGCATGCTTCGTGCCTACTTACTACAACCGCGACCTCTTCAAGAAACTACAACTCCTCAAGCAAGGAACGAAGAGCATTGAAGAATACTACAAGGAAATGGATATTGCCATGATACGAGCTAATGTCACGAAAGATGATGAGCAAACTATGGCACGTTTCTTGAATGGACTCAATCATCCTATCAAGAAGATCGCCGACTTCCAACCATACTCGAACCTCATCGAGCTAGTACATCAAGCTACCAAAGCGGAACGTCAAGTTCAAGATGACTTCAAGTATGCCAAGTTCTCATCCAAGTACTATGGCTTCTCCAACACCCAAGCTTCAACGACTCCAACACCTTCTACCTCAACCAAGACATCTACAAGCAACGCCGACAAGTCGAGTTACAAGAAAACTTCAACAACCTCAAGTCATCCTCCTACAACAACCACCTTCAAGCAAAGAGCTTCATCATCATCTACCCCAACTGATGAGACCATCAAGACAAGTTCCTTCAAATGCTTCACATGCGAAGGCCGAGGCCACAAGTCCTTTGAGTGTACCAACAAGCGAACCATGATCCTCAATGACGATGGTACATACGACTCCATGAGAGAAGGAGAAATGGAAGCACTTGAGCAAGTGGCCATGCACCGGCAAGTGAACGAAGATGAAGAAGAACAAGTCTTTTGTCACGAAGATTCAAGCCCCGCCCTTGTTGTTTCCAAGGTCTTGACTCTTCAACATCAACAAGAAGAAGACCAAAGATGCCATATCTTTCATACCAAGGCCGACAACAATGGAAGGTACATCAAGGTCATCATCGATGGAGGGAGTTGTCATAACTTGGAAAGTGAAGAACTATGCTCCAAGCTCCAATTGGTCAAGATGAAGCACCCACATCCCTACAAAGTCCAATGGCTTAGTGACTCCAGCACCATCCAAGTCGAACATAGAGTGCAAGTCTCCTTCAAAATCGGAGCTTACAAAGACACTTTGGAGTGTGATGTCGTTCTAATGACCATTTTCCACCTTCTTCTTGGGTGACCATGGCAATTTGATCGAGGTGTCATCCACAACGGCCGTACGAATCACTATATCTTAAAGATGAAAGTAATGGAGTACGTACTTCGACCTATGTCTCCAAGCCAAGTGATCGCCGACAAGCAAGCCACCCATCATGGAGAGAATAGTGAGAAAGCGAACCACCAACAAGAGAGTGAGCGCCACAAGCCCAAATCGAGTGCCTCCACAATGAGCAATAAGAAGAAAATAGTCCTATTTGCCACCAAAAGTGAGATGAGAGAAGTGTGTGAGAACCCAACAAGTGTCATGCACTATGTCCTTTTGTACAAGGACGAGGCACCAAAAGCTAACACCTCTCACAATCTACCTTTAGTGTTATCTTCTCTATTACAGTAATTCCAAGATGTTTTCCCCGGCGAGCTACCTCCGGGTCTACCACCTCTACGAGGCATCGAGCACGGAATCGACCTCATCCCCGGAGCTCCCCTTCCTAACAAGGCTCCATACTGCGTCAACCCCAAGGAAACTAAGGAGATCCAACGGCAAGTACAACAACTCATCAAAAACTTTCCCGCATATGCATGCTTGTTACCAAACTTGAATTGAATGTCATTGGCTTTGAGCACATAAAAGACTTGTAGGCACATGATCCTATTTTTGCTATTCCTTATGCCAAATGTTTGACGCATACATCTTGGGAACGCTACTACATCAAGGATGATTATCTTATGAGAGCTAACAAACTTTGCATCCCCGAGTCTTCTCTTCATTTGTTACTTTTGCAAGAATCTCATCGAGGAGGACTAATGGGACACTTTGGACGCGACAAGACATTTACTACGCTCTCCAAGAACTATTATTGGCCCAAGATGTTCCGCGACGTCGACCACTTCACCAACCGATGCTCTACATGTCGCAAAGCTAAGTCTAAAGGCTCAATCCCATGGTCTCTATTTGCCTCTTCCAATTCCGAATCAACGATGGGAAGATATTAGCATGGATTTTGTGCTTGGTTTGCCTAGAACTAGAAATGAAAAGGATTCCGTGTTTTTTGTTGTGGACCAATTCTCTAAGATGGCTCATTTGATTCCTTGCAGCAAGATAGACGATGCTTCACATGTTTCCAATCTTTTTGTAGGGAAATATTACGCCTACATGGAGTACCAAAGACGATTGTCTCGGACCATGACGTCAAGTTCCTAAGCCTCTTTTGGAAAACCTTATGTGCCAAGCTCGGAATCAAGCTACTTTTCTCCATGGCATACCATCCACAAACCGACGGCCAAACGGAGGTGACCAACTGCACACTCTCTGCTCTACTTCACGTGTTAATCAAGAAGAACATCAAGGAGTGGGAGGAGTGTCTACCCATCGCTGAGTACGCCTACAACCAAGCAAGACATTCGACTACCAGCAATTCCCCCTTCGAGGTCGTCTACGATTTCAACCCGTTGTCCCCACTAGACATTCTCCCTCTACCACTACAAGAGCGCACAAACATGGACGCGAGTGCACGAGTCAACTATCTCAAGAAGATGCATGAAGATACAAGGCACACCAGTGAGATCCAAGTACAACGACTCGCGACCAAGCTCAACATCAACAAGAACCCCTTGGTATTCAACATTGGGGATCTTGTGTGGCTACACCTTCGCAAGGACCGCTTCCCCCATGAACGCAAGTCCAAACTTCTACCATGAGCGGATGGACCCTTCAAGGTGATTGAATGCTACAACAACAACGCCTACAAGATCGACATTCCACGAGACAAGTACTCCATGAGCAACATCTTCAACGTCAAAGATCTCTCTCCCTACCATGGCGATGAAGATTTCAATCCAAGGTTGGATCTTTCTGAAGAGAGGGGAGATGATGCGGAGCATCCTACGATCATCCCCATGGACTCACCATCGTCTCACGAAGTGCCAAGAGGACCTATGACACGAGCTAGAGCTAGAGCGCTTGAGACTGAGGTGACTTCCTTCCTAATGTGGAGCATCCCGAGGTCACCCTCATGGACCTACCTATGTCTCCTATGATACCACTTGGAGCAATGACAAGAGCCCGAGCAAAGGCTATCGAAGATAAGGTGAACTCGCTCCTCTCCGAACTACCACTTTCTATACATGAGACATGGCTGCTACCTCAAGCGGAAACACTATGTGTAATCAGGTACTTGGAGGAAAGTCAAGGAGTAGCTACATCCAATGGACAAGACGACGAGGTCACCAAGCGCCAAGAAGAAGAGCTGCCACTAAATCTACAGCCACCGGACGACCGGCCTGCACCAGACGTCCGGCACCTGAAGCCCCAGCCGAGCTATAGCGAGCGGACGTCCGGCCAGGACCGGACGGCCGACAACACCGCACCCAAGCCAAACCAGCGGATGTCCGATGCCACTGGACGTCCGGCAACTGGACGACCGGCAACATCCGGAAATCCGGTGCCTCCTCAACCGAGCCAGAATGAGCGGAAGTCCGGCGACTACCGGACGCTCGGACGCCCATGAGCCACCGGACGACTGTAACCCACCGGACGTCCGATACCTGTCTGCGCACAGTTCCGGGCCCGAGGCCCATGTACTTCGTCACTTCGCCCCCATTGCACTAAGACTATAAATAGACCCCCTCCTCCTCCTCCTAGTTAGGGTTAGCATTGTGTTAGCTCATATGTGAGATAGAGCTTCGCTCATCCATCTGGATCTACTCCATCGCGAGGGACCGACACCTCTTCAGAGAAGATCCACTTGGATCAAGACCCCTAACGGGAAGACCTTAAGACCTCATTTCGGAGAAGAACCAGTTACCTACGTATCATCCTTTGTTGGATTCGAATCTTGTATCTCTTTTGCGTTTGAGGATCTAGCATATGTGTGATCATTCTTGTTGGTTTTGAGTAATTCTCTTGTGTTTTCCTCCGTGTTTTCCCCTCGTGTTCTTCGTGTTCATCGCGGGATCTGCTCTTTCTTGAAAGATAGGCTGTATAGGGTTCCACTCTACATCATCATGGTATCATGAGCCACGTTGATCATGATTTCGGAGCCTCCCTGTTGTGTTTTCTAGCCTTGTTTTGTTGATTTCGTCCTAAATTCGAAAATTCCCGACAAAAATAGCCCCATTTTTTGTGATTTGTTGGTGTGATGAGGTTTTGTTGGATCTGATTCATGGATTTGCTTTGCCACGAGTGGATCTAGCTTTTCCCCATCATCCCACCTTTTCCATCCACAAAATCGCCCGGATTTGACCGATTTTGCCTCCACCTCCACGAACCCTAGCTGTTCATCCTGTGCCCAAAACCACCCAGGCACCAGACGTCCGCTAGCCACCGGACATCCGATGACCGGACGAACGCTCCACCACTGGACGTCCGGCGTTCCCTGAAGAAACTGAAAAATTCAGTTCAAGCACCACCACCTCTCCACTTCCACTTCCACATACGCAACCCAACACCACACCCGCTTTCCTCAACCACCATTATTTATTTGCTTCGCACTCCGACACAATTTTGCCACATTTTGCTTTGAGAATTTGAGTTGCGGTTCCCGTCTCCTAACGTGTTTCAGCTACTTAGGGACGATTCGACATCAACATCAACATCACCGCCGCTCCTCTTCTCCATGGATTCATCATCGACAACAACCACACCACCATTTTGACACCATACCATAAGCAAGAACGGTAACATCATCTTGGTAGCGTGATACATCATCATTATACAATCTTGCCATTGCATTGATAGCCATCATAGTCCAATTTTGCGTATCTTACCCATCGAGACTAGCCTTTGAGTATTGCCGGTAACGTCACTTGTGCACATTAGTGGTCATACTTCCCATAGCTTACATATCATATCATTGGTGCATATCTTGGTATCATCTCTTGTGTCACAAAGTTGTCATCGCATACACAATTGCTATCTTGGTTCGTGAAGCATTGCACGAGGAAAGAGCTCAAAAGAGAAAGAGTCAAACAAGATTTTAAGCAAAAGGAAAGATAAACAAATAGCTTTTAAGAAAGAACCATAGCATCATACTACATTAAGATTGTCATACTAGATCATCTTGGATCATATCATTGGAACACCATACACAGAGCATAATTGGGATAGAAGTCGTTTCATTTTTGCTTAGTAGGTTGTGCACAAGTCTTCGTATCCGCCTATTGTGCAATCGTCCTAGCGTCTCTCTAGTGTTGCGTAACAAGAGCATTTTTGCGGTTTCCACATTTTGGCTCATCCCTTGGTTGCACGACCCCATTTATCTTTCCATGTGTGAGTTCCCATGCACCATATCTTCCTATAAGTCTACTTCTTTCATTTGCGAATTTGTGATTCTTTTCCAACATTATTGAAGCTCACTAACAATTGCATCAAATTTTGTGCCACCATCCTAACCGAGCTCCACTATAAGCTTTTACTTGTGTAGCTGTGAGAAACCGACAAGAATTGGTACCAATGGTGCTATTTCCTTGTTCCACATTTGAGTGATCATTGATCCGTCTTCAACATCGGTCAAGGTACATTTGTTATAAGTTCTTCTCTTTCTCCCACTCACATATTTCCTTGGAATGATGGATAGGCCAAGTACTTCTACCCACCAACTCTTCATCGAGCAAGACGACGACATATCCTCCTACGTCACAAAGAGCCACCTCTTTGGTGCACAACATGCTTTGCATCAAGAGCAACAAGCAATGAGCGAACGCAGCGACAACCTCGCCACCGACTTGCGACTCTCCGAGCAATGTACAAGAGACTATTTCGACAACAAGCCCGACGACCACAAACAAGAGAATTACACAAGAATGGACGAGATTCGTGATTTGTTGCTCAAACGCTCTTCTTCCACTTCGTCCTCCTCAAGACGGAGCCGCTCAAGTCAACACTCTGACTACACCATCTCCGACTCAAGTACACCGACATAGAATACTCTTCGACATGCTGCTCGCCAAGATCGTCAAGCAAATCGCAACCCTCTACACGACAAAGACTCTCAAGAAGAGGAAGAGCGAGAGCGTCTACACCAAGATGCACAAGATGCCAACGCACAACATCAAGAACAACAATTGCGAGAAGCTCAAGCACTTGAGGCGCAAACGTGCCCTCCGAGATTCAAGTCGAGACATAGCCACGCGCAACCGGCAAAATCTTGAGCATCAATAAGCACTTCGCGAAGTTCTAGAGAGGAACTATCAAGCTCGAGTGCATCATCAAGTTCCACGACCTCCTCGCCAAGAACCCCAAGTTCACCAAGAGCAAGAAGACAATGGAAATCCTCCACGACAAGATCAAGTTGAGGGAGACGATCATCCTTGTCAAGGACGTCATCATCCTCGACCCCAACACAATGAAGAGCAACGCTACGGCAAGCTAAAGTTCACCATGCCCAAGTTCAATGGAAGCAATGATCCCGAAGAGTACCTTTCATGGGCATTGAAGGTTGACAAAATCTTCTGCTTGCATAACTATGAGGAAGAGAAGAAGATCGCGATGGCATCCCTTGAGTTCCAAGACTATGTCCTCATTTGGTGGGAACAAGTCATTGAGCGACGTGCGGCAAGAGGTGAACCACCCATCACTACTTGGGCGCAAATGAAGGATGTCATGAGCGCATGCTTCGTGCCAACATACTACAACCGCGACCTCTTCAAGAAACTCCAACTGCTCAAGCAAGGAACCAAGAGCATTAAAGAATACTATAAGGAAATAGAGATTGCCATGATACGAGCTAATGCCACGGAAGATGATGAACAAACTATGACACGTTTCTTGAATGGACTCAACCATCCTATCAAGAAGATCACCAACTTCCAACCATACTCGAACCTCATCAAGCTAGTGCATAAAGCTACCAAGGTGGAACATCAAGTGCAAGATGACTTCTAATATGCCAAGTTCTCATCCAAGTCTCAACACCCAAGCTTGAACGACTCCAACACCTTCTACCACAACAAAGCCATCTACAAGCAACGCCGACAAGTCAAGTTACAAGAAAACTTTGACAACCTCAAGTCATTCTCCTACTACAAGAAACTTCAAGCCGAGAGCTTCACCATCCTCTACCCCAAACTGATGAGACCGTCAAGACAAGTTGCTTCAAATGCTTTACATGCGGTGGCCAAGTCCACAAGTCTTTCGAGTGCACAAACAAGCGCACCATGATCCTCAACGATGACGGTACCTATGACTCCATGAGTGAAGGAGAAATGGAAGCCCTTAAGCAAGTGGCCATGAACCAGCAAGTGAACGAAGATGAAGAAGATCAAGTCTTCTATGATGAAGATTCAAGCCCTGCTCTAGTTGTGATGTAGGGTGGAATCCTAGATTCCCGATCTTTCACGAAAGGAGTGGATCCCGTGATGAATAGTAGGGGAAACACGAGGGAAAACATGATAGAGACACTAAAACCAACAAGAACGATCACACATATGCTAGATCCTCGGACAAAAAAGAGATACAAGATCCATAATTAACTAGGGATGATACAAGTAGCACGATCTTCTCCGTGAGGAGGCCTAGATGTTCTTCCTGTGAAGGGGTCTTGAATCCGCTTGGGGGATCTTCTCCGAGGAGGCGCGATCTCCGAGGAGAAGGTATTCAAGTGGATGAGCAAAGCTCTCACACAAAATGAGCCAATACTTTACTAACCCTAGCTAGGAGGAGGGAGAGGTCTATTTATAGTGGTAGTACAAAAGGGGTAAAGTGAAGGGGTACATGGGCCTCAGCCAGCAACTAGACATAGCCAGGGGCCAGATGTCCGGTGGGCGTCGGACGTCCGGAGGCTCGGGACGGTCCGGACTTCCATAGATCTAAAGACTTTCGTACGTAGGGGTCCGGTCGTTCGGTCGCCGGTCATCCGATCTTCCTCGGACTTCCACAATTTCCGCTCGGATGGGGTTGCGCTGGTCGTCCGGAGATGGTCGATCGTCCGTGGCCTGGGAGTCGTCGGACATGCGGTCCTGGTTGGACATCCGACTGCTCTAGTTTCCTTTGGCCAGATTTCCTTGGACTCGACGCTTGGTGTCCTCGCCGTCTCGTCCGATGGACGTAGCTGCTCCATGGCTCTCCTCCAAGTACCTAATCACACATAGTGTTTCCTCTTGAGGTAGCAGCCATGTCTCATGCATAGAAATTGGTAGTTCAAAAAGGAGCTAGTTCACCTTATCTTCGATAGCCTTCGCTCGTGCTCTTGTCATTGGTCCAAGTGGTGTCATGGGTGACGTAGGTAGGTCCATGGGGATGACCTTGGGATGCTCCGCATCATCTCCCCTCCCTTGGGAAAGATCCGACCTTGGATCGAATTCTTCATCACCAAGGTAGGGTGAGAGATCCTTGACGTTGAAGATGTCACTCACGTTGTACTTGTCGCATGGGAGGTCGATCTTGTAAGCATTGTTGTTGTAGCGTGCATGCACCTTGAAGGGTCCATCCGCTCGTGATAGAAGTTTGGACTTGCATTCATTGGGGAAGCGGTCCTTGCGAAGGTGTAGCCACACAAGATCTACGATGTTGAATATCATGGGTTGCTTGTTGACGTTGATCTTGGTCGCGAGTCGTTGTACTTGGCACTCGATGGTCTGCCTTGTGTCTTCATGTATCTTCTTGAGATAGTTCACTTGGGCACTCGCGTCCATATTGATGCGCTCTTGTAGTGGTAGAGGAAGAACGTCCAATGGGGACAACGGGTTGAATCCGTAGACGACCTCAAAGGGTGACTTTCTTGTAGTCGAGTGTCTTGCTCGATTGTAGGCATACTCGGCGATAGGTAGACACTCCTCCCACTCCTTGATGTTCTTCTCGATGAGCACGCGAAGTAGAGCTGGGAGTGTGTGGTTGGTGACCTTCGTTTGGCCATCGGTTTAAGGATGGTAAGCCATGGAGAAGAGTAGCTTGATTCCGATCTTGGCACATAGCGTCTTCCAAAAGTAACTCAAGAACTTGACGTCGCGGTCCGAGACAATCGTCTTTGGCACTCCATGTAGGCGTAGATTTCCCTACAGAAGAGATCGGCAACATGTGAAGCATCGTCTATCTTGTTGCAAGGAATGAAATGAGCCATTTTGGAGAATCGGTCCACAACAATAAACACGGAATCCTTTGCATTTCTAGTTCTAGGCAAACCAAGCACAAAATCCATGCTAATATCTTCCCATGGTTGGTACGGTATTGGACGAGGCATATAGAGACCATGGGATTGAGCTTTAGACTTAGCATTGTGACATGTAGAGCATCAGTTGGTGAAGCAGTTGACATCGCGGAACATCTTGGGCCAAAAATAGTTCTTGGAAAGCGTAGCAAAAGTCTTGTCGCATTCAAAATGTCCCATTAGTCCTCCTCCATGAGATTCTCGCAAAAGCAACAAACGAAGAGAAGACTCGGGGATGCGTAGTTTGTTAGCTCTCATATTATGACCCTATTTTATGTAATAGCGTTCCCAAGATGTATGCGTCAAACATTTGGCATAAGGAATATCAAAAGTAGGATCAAGCGCATACAAGTCTTTTATGTGCTCAAAGCCAATGACATCCAACTCAAGTTGAGTAACAAGCACGCATATGCGGGAAAGAGCGTCCGCCACAACATTTTCCTTACCTTTAATGTACTTGACGATATAAGGAAAAGACTCAATGAATTCACTCCATTTAGCAAGACACTGATTCAACTTAGTTTGACCCTTAAGGTATTTAAGCGTTCATGACCGGTATGAATGATAAATTCTTGAGGGCGACGATAATGTTCCCATTCATGCCAAACTCGCACTAAAGCATATAAATCTTTGTCATAGATGGGGTAATTGAGTTGCGCTCCGGAAAGTTTCTCACTAAAGTAAGCTATAGGGCGCTTCTCTTTCATAACACACCTCCTATGCCATTACCACTAGCATCGCAATGAATCTCAAAGGGTAGCTCATCAGGGAAAACATCTTGGAATTCCTGACAACACTAAAGATAGAGTGTGAGAGGTGTTAGCTTTTGGTGCCTTGTCCTTGCACAAAAGGACATATTGTAGGCCATTTGATGGATTCTCACACAATTCTCTTATCTCACTTTTGGTGGCAAATAGAACTAAGTTCTTCTTTTTGCTCATCATGGAGGCACTCGATTTGGGCTTGTGGCGCTCACTCTCTTTTTGGTGGTTCACTCTCTCACTATTCTCTCCATGATGGTTGGCTTGCTTGTCGATGATCACTTGGCTTGGAGACATAGGGTGAAGTACGTACTCCTTTCCTTTCATCTTGAAGATATAGTGATTCGTTCAGCTATTGTGGATGACACCTCTATCAAATTGTCATGGTCATCCGAGAAGAAGGTGTCAAACGGTCATTGGAATGAAATCGCACTCCAAAATGTCTTCATAAGCTCCGATTTTGAAGGAGACTTGCACTCTATGCTTGACTTGGATGGTGCCGGAGTCGCTTAGCCCTTGAACTTTGTAGGGGTGTGGGTGCTTCGTCTTGGAAAAGTGGATCTTGGAGCAAAGTTCTTCACTTGCTAAGTTATGGCAACTCCCTCCATCGATGATGACCTTGACGGACCTTCCATTGATGCCGACCTTTGTATGAAAGATATGGCATCTTTGGTATTCTTCTTGTTGATGTTGAAGAGTCAAGACCTTGGAGACAACGAGAGCGGGGCTTGAATCTTCATCACAAAAGACTTGATCCTCTTGATCTTCATTCACTTGCCGTTGCATGGCCACTTGCTCAAGTGCTTCCATTCAATAAACGTGCCATAGTTTTCTCATCGTCTTCCGTGACATTGGCTCGTATCATTGTGATAGAGGCAAAGGTGTCCCGTCTTTCGATGAGATGATGGATATCGCTTTGGTGGAAGTCGACTTTGACGATCCGACTACGAACGTGCGAGGACGTCGCGCCTTAGAAATCGCTAAACCAACTCCGAGAGGTTATTGACCACGCCGGAGCACGATCAACCTGACCACGAGGGTCTGTTTCCTGTGAGCAAACGAAGAACAAGCAAGAAACTAAGATTGCAATCTGGATATTGCGAATATAAGATGAAAGCTTTATTGATCAAGGTGGGGTTCTGTGACGCCTTTGTCTGGTCGTTGAACACAAATGAAGTACGCGAAGTTGCAGCTATGGCGAACTTTTAATCTAAACAAAACCCAAAGTCTAAACGGTGCCCTAAGGGCTGTATATATGGAGGAAGAGAGGGGGAATTTCGTGGCCCTTGGTGGAGGGGTCCGAAATCAACCCTATCTCTTGTTTCCCCACACATACGGACTCTAAAAATAGCCTATACTTATGTATTTCGAAATTACATGGGCCTGGCCCAATAAAAAGGTGACGCAGCACCTATAATAGCCTCGGGACGAAATTTATGAAGTGGCATCTTGTATATTTCGTCCAAGGCTTCATGCACCCATTATGGTGGCTTCAAAGTCCTGAAATCATCACTTGTAACTCCGTTCTTGTTCCCCTTGCGCATGCCATCATCTCCATGCTTGTTCTTGCTCCACTGTTCATCCTTCTCCAAGCTAGGCCCTTCATTTGTAAGCAAAACAAATGTATCCAATTTAGGCAGCATCATATTCTCATGAACATTAGAATCATTACCAAGAAACGAAAGTACCTGATAATTTAATTGGCGTGCGCGAGCTCTAGTAATTGGTCCCGTATATGTAGCAGTAGGGGCTGTGGGTGTAACAATGGTATTGATATCCTCATTATCCTCCCCTTGTTGAAATGAAGTCGTCCTCGACGGAAGCTCATCTTCCTCACCCAAATAAGGCTTCAAATCTGCAATGTTAAAAGTGGGACTAACCCCAAAATCTGCAGGCAGCTCAAGTTTATATGCATTATCATTTATTTTCTCTAACACCTTAAAGGGACCATCAGCACGTGGCATTAGCTTTGATTTGCGCAAATCAGGAAATCTATCCTTACGCAAATGTAACCAAACAAGATCTCCAGGTGCAAACACAACATGTTTTCTACCCTTATCTCCAGCAAGTTTATATTTAGCATTCATACGCTCAATGTTTTCCTTAGTTAACTCATGCATTTTTAAAATCAATTCAGCATTGTTTAGCATCAAAATTAACCTTCTCCAAAGATAGAAGAGGCAACAAATCAATAGGTGCAGGAGGTAGGAAACCATACACAACTTCAAAAGGGCACATCTTAGTAGTAGAATGCAATGAACGATTATAAGCAAATTCAATATGAGGCAAGCATTCCTCCCACATTTTCTTATTATTCTTCAAAACAGCCCTAAGCATAGTAGACAACGTTCTATTGACTACTTCAGTTTGTCCATCAGTTTGGGGGTGACAAGTAGTACTAAAAAGCAGTTTAGTCCCCAACTTAGCCCATAAACATCTCCAAAAGTGGCTAAGAAATTTAGTATCACGATCTGAAACAATAGTATTTGGCACACCATGCAAGCGAATAATTTCACGAAAGAACAAATCAGCAACATTAACAGCATCATCGCTTTTATGACATGGTATAAAGTGTGCCATTTTCGAGAATCTATCCACGACAACAAATATGCTATCCCTCCCCTTCTTTGTTCGAGGTAAACCTAAAACGAAGTCCATAGATATATCCTCCCAAGGAACACTAGGTACAGGCAAAGGCATATATAAACCATGAGGATTGAGTCGTGACTTAGCTTTTTGACATGTAGTGCATCGAGCAATAAAATGCTCAACATCCCGTCTCATCTTTGGCCAAAAGAAATGTGTAGCAAGTACGTCCTCCGTCTTCTTCACGCCAAAGTGTCCCATTAATCCTCCTCCATGCGCCTCCTGCAACAACAAAAGACGAACGGAGCTAGCTGGAATGCATAGCTTGTTAGCACGAAACACAAATCCATCGTTAACGACAAACTTGTTCCACATTCTTCCTTCTTTACAATTCTGCATTACATCTTTAAAATCAGCATCATGCACATATTGATCTTTGATGGTCTCCAAACCAAATATTTTGAAGTCAAGTTGTGAAAGCATAGTATAGCGACGAGACAATGCATCAGCAATAACATTTTCTTTTCCCTTCTTGTGTTTAATGACATAAGGGAAAGTCTCAATGAATTCAACCCATTTAGCATGTCTACGATTCAGTTTAGCTTGAATTTCAATATGTTTCAAACATTCATGATCAGAATGTATAACAAATTCTTTGGGCCATAAATAATGTTGCCATGTTTCTAAAGTCCGAACAAGAGCATATAATTCTTTATCATAAGTAGAATAATTCAGACTAGGCCCACTCAATTTTTCAGAAAAGTATGCAATGGGTTTGCCATCTTGTAATAACACACCTCCTAATCCAATTCCACTAGCATCACATTCAAGCTCAAAAGTCTTATTAAAATCAGGAAGTTGGAGTAAAGGAGCATGTGTCAACTTATCTTTCAATACCGAGAAGGCTTCTTCCTGTGCGGTACCCCAAAGAAAAGGCACATCTTTCTTTGTAAGCTCATTGAGAGGTGCAGTAATGGTGCTGAAATCTCTCACAAAACGCCTATAGAATCCAGCGAGGCCAAGAAAACTCCTCACTTGTGTGACCGTTTTGGGCTGCGGCCAACTCTCAATAGCTTCAATCTTGGCTTTATCAACTTCAATTCCCTGTGGAGTAACAACATAGCCAAGAAAAGATACTCGGTCGGTGCAAAAGGTGCACTTCCCAAGGTTACCAAACAAACGTGCATCACGTAGAGCAATAAAAACAGCACGTAAATGTTCCAAATGTTCTTCCAAAGATCTGCTATAAATCAGTATATCATCAAAATAGACTACCACAAATCGTCCAATGAAAGCACGTAAAACTTCGTTCATTAGTCTCATGAAAGTACTAGGCGCATTAGTTAACCCAAAAGGCATGACTAACCACTCATATAATCCAAACTTAGTTTTAAATGCTGTTTTCCATTCATCCCCCAATTTCATACGAATTTGATGGTATCCACTACGCAAATCAACTTTGGAGAATATTGTAGAGCCACTCAATTCATCAAGCATATCATCTAGCCTAGGAATAGGATGACGATAATGAATAGTAATATTATTAATGCCTCTACAATCAACACACATACGCGATGTACCATCCTTTTTCGGCACCAGAATAATAGGAACAGCACAAGGACTAAGGGATTCGCGTATATAACCTTTGTCGAGAAGCTCTTGTACTTTACGCATAATCTCCTTCGTCTCCTCTGGATTGGTACGGTATGGCACACGGTTTGGCAGTGAAGCACCGGGAATTAAGTCAATCTAATGCTCAATCCCTCGAATAGGTGGTAATCCCGGTGGCACGTCTTGTGGAAAGACGTCAGCGAACTCCTGCAAAATGTTAGTGATAGCAGGAGGCAAAGAGGAAGGCACGTCCTCGAATGAAAATAATGCCTCTTTGCACACAAAAGCATAGCAAACAGATTTGCTGAAATCTAGCTCATCAATATCAGATTTGGTGGCAAATAAACATGCACTTTTCAATTTAATTTCAGAAGCAACACTAGATGGTTTATTATTAGGCTTCATTTGTTGCTCAAATTCTTTTGCCACAATTTGATTTTCACTCTTATTCTTCTCTTGTTTTGCTTTATTAGTTCTATTAATATCATCTTTCAAAATAGAATCAGGAGTCATAGGAAGCAAAGTAATATTTTTATCCTTATGAACAAGAGTATACTGATTGTTTCTACCATGGTGTACAGAATTTTTATCAAATTGCCATGGTCTACCAAGTAATAAGGAACATGCTTGCATAGGTACCACATCACAATCAACATAATCAGCATATGTAGATATACTAAAATGCACACGAACAGTACGTGTTACCTTAACCTTGCCGCTGTTGTTGAACCATTGGATGTAGTAAGGATGTGGATGTGGTCTTGTGGTGAGAGAAAGCTTCTCCACCATCTCCATGCTAGCCAAGTTGTTGAAGCTCCCTCCATCTATGATGACGTGCACAGAACGTTCTTTCACAACTCCCTTGGTATGGAACAAATTGTGCCTCTGATTTTTCTCAGCTTGTGTGACCTGCACACTCAAAACACGTTGAGCAACTAAACATTCATACCTGTCAGCGTCTTCAGGAGCCATGTATTGCGTCTCATGATCAGAATCATCTCCACCATGTTCTTCACGTGTAATAAGAGCCAAAGTCTCCTCATCATAGTCACTAGCGGACTCATATCCACCATCTGCGGTAGCAATCATCACACGCGGAGATTTGCATTCGCTCGCATAATGACCTCCTCCCTTACAATGACGACAAATAATATCACTTGTGTGCCCTGTTGATGCCATGGAGGAAGAAGAACTCTGTGCAGGCCCAGCAGGTGCGCTCTTGGCAGATAATGGTGGTTGTGCCTGTTTTCTTGTATCACGACTGGAGGAGGCACGTGATTGAGGTGCTGGTGCAGTTGAAGTAGAAGATGCACGCGGTGTCCATGATGAAGGTCGGCTTGCAGAAAAGTTAGTTCGCGCCAATGCTTGTCGATCCTGCACTTCACGTTCAGCTTTACAAGCAAGATGGAATAAACGAGTGATATTAGTATACTCCTTATAGTCTAGAATGGTCTGAATCTCTCTATTTAATCCACCCAGAAAACGTGCAAGCATAGCTTCATTCTCCTCAACAATACCACATCTAATCATGCCAGTTTATAATTCCTGATAATATTCTTCTACAGAATTTTTTCCTTGTCTTAAGCGCTGTAATTTTTGAAGCAATTCACGTTGATAATATGGTGGAACCCAACGAGTACGCATAGCAGTTTTCAAAGCAGCCCAAGTAGTTGGAATAGGATATAATCTACAATGTTCAGACCACCATACACATGCAAAACTAGTGAAAGCACAAACAGCAGCAGCAACTCGTCTCTCCTCAGGATATTGTAAACATGTAAATCGTTATTCAGTTTCTAACTCCCAAGTAAGATATATATCAGGAACATATCTACCCTCAAATGGTGGAATATTCAATTTCAGTTTAGGAATATGGACATCATCTCGTACCTGAGGTGGTGGTGCAGGCCTACCATTATGAATATATACCTGAGGTCGACCTGGTGGTGGTGGTGCAGGTGGCTGCACGTAGTGCTGATTTTGATCAACCTCATCCTCATAATCTCCCACATAATCATCCTCCTCCGCATCGGCAGCAGGAGCCACAGAAGTATCAACAGCAGCGCCAACAGTTTGGCCAAACGCAAGAGGAACACGGCTCGCTCGGCGAAGGTCTGTTTCGCGACGTGGAGGTAGTCGTTGTTGTTGTTGTTGGAGAGGTGCGTTAGGTGCAGCGGGTGGTGGTGGTGGAAGACGCGCGAACAATTCATTAAACTTGTTATCGAGCTTTGTTTCGAACATCTTATCCATGCCATCTATCTTCTCCATGGTCATCCGAGAAGAAGGTGTCAAACGGTCATTGGAATGAAATCGCACTCCAAAATGTCTTCGTAAGCTCCGATTTTGAAGGAGACTTGCACTCTATGCTTGACTTGGATGGTGCCGGAGTCGCTTAGCCCTTGAACTTTGTAGGGGTGTGGGTGCTTCGTCTTGGAAAAGTGGATCTTGGAGCAAAGTTCTTCACTTGCTAAGTTATGGCAACTCCCTCCATCGATGATGACCTTGACGGACCTTCCATTGATGCCGACCTTTGTATGAAAGATATGGCATCTTTGGTATTCTTCTTGTTGATGTTGAAGAGTCAAGACCTTGGAGACAACGAGAGCGGGGCTTGAATCTTCATCACAAAAGACTTGATCCTCTTGATCTTCATTCACTTGCCGTTGCATGGCCACTTGCTCAAGTGCTTCCATTCAATAAACGTGCCATAGTTTTCTCATCGTCTTCCGTGACATTGGCTCGTATCATTGTGATAGAGGCAAAGGTGTCCCGTCTTTTGATGAGATGATGGATATCGCTTTGGTGGAAGTCGACTTTGATGATCCGACTACGAACGTGCGAGGACGTCGCGCCTTAGCAATCGCTAAACCAACTCTGAGAGGTTATTGACCACGCCGGAGCACGATCAACCTGACCACAAGGGTCTGTTTCCTGCGAGCAAACGAAGAACAAGCAAGAAACTAAGATTGCAATCTGGATAGTGCGAATATAAGATGAAAGCTTTATTGATCAAGGTGGGGTTCTGTGACGCCTTTGTCTGGTCGTTGAACACAAACGAAGTACGCGAAGTTGCAGCTATGGCGAACTTTTAATCTAAACAAAACCCAAAGTCTAAACGGTGCCCTAAGGGCTGTATATATGGAGGAAGAGAGGGGGAATTTCGTGGCCCTTGGTGGAGGGGTCCGAAATCAACCCTATCTCTTGTTTCCCCACACATACAGACTCTAAAAATAGCCTATACTTATGTATTTCGAAATTACATGGGCCTGGCCCAATAAAAAGGTGACGCAGCACCTATAATAGCCTCGGGACGAAATTTATGAAGTGGCATCTTGTATATTTCGTCCAAGGCTTCATGCACCCATTATGGTGGCTTCAAAGTCCTGAAATCATCACTTGTAACTCCGTTCTTGTTCCCCTTGCGCATGCCATCATCTCCATGCTTGTTCTTGCTCCACTGTTCATCCTTCTCCAAGCTAGGCCCTTCATTTGTAAGCAAAACAAATGTATCCAATTTAGGCAGCATCATATTCTCATGAACATTAGAATCATTACCAAGAAACGAAAGTACCTGATAATTTAATTGGCGTGCGCGAGCTCTAGTAATTGGTCCCGTATATGTAGCAGTAGGGGCTGTGGGTGTAACAATGGTATTGATGTCCTCATCATCCTCCCCTTGTTGAAATGAAGTCGTCCTCGACGGAAGCTCATCTTCCTCACCCAAATAAGGCTTCAAATCTGCAATGTTAAAAGTGGGACTAACCCCAAAATCTGCAGGCAGCTCAAGTTTATATGCATTATCATTTATTTTCTCTAACACCTTAAAGGGACCATCAGCACGTGGCATTAGCTTTGATTTGCGCAAATCAGGAAATCTATCCTTACGCAAATGTAACCAAACAAGATCTCCAGGTGCAAACACAACATGTTTTCTACCCTTATCTCCAGCAAGTTTATATTTAGCATTCATACGCTCAATGTTTTCCTTAGTTAACTCATGCATTTTTAAAATCAATTCATCATTGTTTAGCATCAAAATTAACCTTCTCCGAAGATAGAAGAGGCAACAAATCAATAGGTGCACGAGGTAGGAAACCATACGCAACTTCAAAAGGGCACATCTTAGTAGTAGAATGCAATGAACGATTATAAGCAAATTCAATATGAGGCAAGCATTCCTCCCACATTTTCTTATTATTCTTGGTCCCGTATATGTAGCAGTAGGGGCTGTGGGTGTAACAATGGTATTGATGTCCTCATCACATTGCAACCTCCATTTCCTTGTAGTAATCTTCAACGCTCTTAGTTCCTTGCTTTAGGAGTTGGAGTTTCTTGAAGACGTCGCGGTTGTAGTAGGTTGGCACGAAGCGTGCTCTCATGACATCCTTCATTTGCGCCCAAGTAGTGATGGGTGGTTCACCTCTTGTCTCTCGACGCTCAATGACTTGTTCCCACCAAATGAGGACGTAATCTTGGAACTCAAGGGATGCCATCGTGATCTTCTTATCTTCTTCATAGTTGTGCAAGCGGAAGATTTTGTCGACCTTCAATGCCCATGATATGTACTATTCGGGATCATTGCTACCGGTGAACTTGGGCATGGTGAACTTGAGCTTGCCGTAGCGTTGTTCTTCATTGTGTTGTGGTCGGGGTTGATGATGTCGATGACGAGGAGCATCGTCTCTCTCAACTTGTTCTTGTTGAACTTGAGGTTCTTGGCGAGGTTGTGGACGAGCTTGAGGAACTTGACGATGCACACGTGATTGGTAGTTCGTCTCTTGAACTTCTTCACGAAGTGCTTCTTCTTGTTCGCGCCTACGGCGGTTACGTTGGGCAACGACCTGATTCGTGTCATAGAGTGCACGCTGAGCTTCAAGTGCACTAGCTTCTCGCAATTGTTGTTCTTGGCATTGTGCCTCGGCATCTTGTGCATCTTGGTGTAGGCACGCTCGTTCTTCCTATTCTCATTGGCATTGTCGCTGCCGTTCTTGTGCTTGCTCGAGAGTAGCTTGGTTTTGACGGTGTCGATGCTCTTGAGAGTCGTTGTCATATAGAGGATTGTCATTTGCTTGACGACCATGACGCGCGGCACGACGAAGAGTGTTCGATGTTGGTGTACTTTAGCCGGACATGGTGTAGTCGGAGTGTCGACTTGAGCGGCTCCGTCTTGATGAGGACAAAGTGGAAGAAGAGCGGTTGAGAAACAAAGCACGAATATCGTCCATTCTTGCGTCATTCTATTGCTTGTGGTCATCGAGCTTGTTGTCGAAATAGTCTCTTGTACGTTGCTCAAATATTCGCAAGTCGGTGGCAAGGTTGCTGATGCGTTCACTCATTGCTTGTTGCTATTGATGCAAAGCATGTTGTGCACCAAAGAGGTGGCTCTTTGTGACGTAAGAAGACATGTCGTCATCTTGCTCGATGAAGAGTGGGTTGGTAGAAGTACTTGGCCTATCAATCATTCCAAACAATTTTGTGAGTTGTAGAAGGAGAAGAGCAATACCAAATGTACCTTGACCGAAGTTGAAGATGGATCAATGATCACTTCAATGTGGAACAAGGAAATAGCACAATTGGTACCAATTCTTGTAGGTTTCTCAAACCTACACAAGTAAAAGCTTATGGTGGAGCTCGGTTAGGATGGTGGCACAAAATTTGATGCAATTGTTAGTGAGCTTCAATAATGTTGGAAAAGATTCACAAATTTGCAATGCAACAAGTAGACCAATAGCAAAATGAGGTACACGGAAACACACACACAAAGAGATAAATGGGGTCATGCAACCAAGGAATGAGCCAAAATGTGGAATCCACGAAAATGCTCTTGTTGCAGAACACTTGAGAGACGCTAGCACGATTGCACAATAGGTGGATACGAAGACTTGTGCACGACCTACTAAGCAAAAATGCAATTGTTTCTCTTCCAAGTATGCTCTATATATGGTATCCCGATGATATGATCCAAGATGATCTAGTATGACAATCTTAATGTTGTATGATGCTTCTCTTGAGCGTAGTCTTGAAGTGCTTGTTGGCGAAGATGCCGTATATCCGAAGGCGAAGATGCCTTGAAGTCGCTTGGCGAAGATGCTAAGGGAGATGGTGTAGTCGTTGAGCGGTTGTTAGTGTTGAGCTCTTGACCTTCACGTTCTTGTTGGTGATGGTGTCGATGCCGATGTGATCTTGCCGAAGATGGTAGCTCGGAAGCATGTGCTCTCGAAGATGAGGAAGATCGCTTTTAGGACTTGATGAGGTCTTTGATCTCCTCCATTTGAGCATGCGTCTTGGAGTCGGTGGTGTTTTTCATGGCATGGAACTCATCGTTGTTGTTGTAGGTCGAAGGTGAAATGGCTTGCCTATCCATCATAAGACTCAAGTAGAGGTGAGTAGGAAATGAGATAAACAATACCAAGTTACCTTTTCCCAAAGTTGAGGATGTATCCCGTTTCACTCAAGTGAGATGAAAGAATAGTGTAATTGGTACCGAACTTGTTCACTCACACCAACAGACTAAAGATTATGGAGTAGCTCGGTGAGGATAGTGGCACAAAAATTTAATGCAAAATGTTAGCAAGAGTCAATAATGTTGAAAGAGATTCACAAATTCGCAAGTGAAACAAGTAGACCAATAGCAATATGTGGCACACGGAAACACACACACGGATAGATAAATGGGGTCGTGCAACTAAGGAATGAGCTCAAAATGTGGAATCCGCGGAAAATGCTCTTGTTGCACAACTCTAGAGAGACGCTAGCACGATTGCTCAATAGGCGGATACGACACTTGTGCACAACCTATAGGATACAAAAATGCAACGACTTCTATCCCAAGTATGGTATGTATATAATGTTCCTGGTGTTTATCTCAATATGATCGAAGATGATCAGATATGACAATCTTATATGCAATGGGGTATGATGATATGGCACTTGCTTACAAGCTTCTTTGCTCTTTCTCTTTTGCTTAAAAGCTTATTCTTTTTTGTGTATATGGCCACGAACTCGAAATCTCAAATGTCAAATGTCAAATGGTGGTAATGGGAATGTGGTGGTGGTTGCGGAAGCTCAATGGGATTGCAGAAATGCAATGATGGGTTTTGAGACGCAATGCGGAAGTAGAGGGTAAGGTGGTGGACTATTTATGTAGGGTTGATGAAGAAGCAATCGTCCCTAAGTAGCCTAAACACCTTAAGAGACTGAAATCACAACTCAAACAATCTCAAATGATATAAGGAACAAAAAGGGTTAGGTTGCGGAAGTCGGTGGTGGTTATGCGGATGATATGGTGGAAGCCCTAGGCAAATATGCCAAAGTTCCAAAAATTTGATGTAGTGAAATGGTGTTGGTAGTATTTTTGTGGGAAGGGGGATGTCAAGTGCTTCTCAACAAGCTAAAGAACGCGAAAATCGGACTCCGGATGAATTAGTTATGGACAAAATGGTGAAACAGCGAAGGCTGAAATGCCAGGGGCCGGACATCCGGGGGTGGGGGCCGGATATCCGGGGGTCAGTGTGCAGAACCGTGCGGATTTTATGCTCCAGGAGCTGGATGTCCGGCTTGGGGCCCGGATGTCTGGCCTGAGGCTCGGATGTCCGACACGATGGCCCGGATGTCCGGCCTGAGGCCCGGAGGTCCGGCCCGACGATTCCAGATCGGGATTTGGACTTCGAAACTCGATTTGGGCGGAAATTGATGATTTTGGGGGCAAAATTTGATGGATTTCATGGACGGAAGGTGGGGAAACTTGGGGGACAGATAGATCTACTCAAGACACAACGAATCCATGGATCAAAATCAACAAAACATCATCAAAACCAACAAATCACAAAAAAGGGGGGCTATTTTTGGTGGGGATTTTTGAATTTAGGACGAAATCAACAAAATAAGGCTAGAAAACACAACGGGGAGGCTCCTAAATCGTGATTAACGTGGCTCTAGATACCAAGATGATGTAGGGTGGAACGCTATACGGCCGATCTTTCACGAAAGGAGCAGATCCCAACTAAGAACGCGGGGAAGAACGGAGAGAAATCACAAGGGAAACACTCAAGAATAAGTCCAATCACACATCCACTAGGCAATCAAACACACAAGATCCACAAGGTACATGAACAACAAAGGGAAAGATACAAGGTAAGGTTCATCTCCATGAGGAGGTCTTGAATCCACGAGGGGATCTTCCCGTGAGGGGTCTTGAATCCAAGGTGGATCTTCTCCGTAGAGGCCACGAAGGGGTAAGTGGGAAAGGGATACATGGGCCTCTTGCCCAACTCTGCGCGCAGGCAGGCGCCAGATGTCCGGGTTGGGGGCCGGATGTCCGGCCGTTCACGGGAGGCCGAATGTCCGGGGCACGGGCCGGATGTCCGGGCTGAAGTGGCAGTTCGAGTCCTTCTTCGGATAGGGGATGCTGGATTTCCGGGAGGGATGCCGGTTGTCCGGGCGTTGCTGAGGCGCTGGATCTCCGGGCACACGGGCCGGATATCCGACCGCTGATGCTTTGGCCGTCTGTTGGTGCACCTCATTGGAGGCTGCACAGGCGTCGGATGTCCGGCCTCTGGCCCATATGTCCGACTGCTGTAGCTTCAGCAGCTCCGCCGTTGCTTATAGGCTTCCCTCACGGATGGTGTAGTTGTTCCTTGGCGCTTGCAATCCTCATCAACATCCATGAAGCTCCACAATACCTATGCATGCACACGGGAGAAGTGTCAAGTAGTATACCATCCTCGAAGGGGTCAAGTCAGCACGTGTAAAGGAGATGATTCACCTTTGTGTATGTGAAGTAGATGTCGCACGTGTCACTTGCCAAATGGACTCTTGACATGGTGATGTCCATAGGATGCTCCGCATCATATCTCTAATGAGCTACTACTTTGCTAACCCTAGAAAGGATGAGGGGACGGTCTATTTATAGTCTAAGCCACGAAGGGGTAAGTGGGAGAGAGATACAAGGCCAAAGGCCCGGCTGCGCACAGGCAGGGTAGGACGTCCGGTCGGCGTCGGACGTTCGGTCACTCGTGGGGGTCTGGTCGTCCGGAGGGCGTCAGACTTCCGCTAATATCTCTCTGTGAAAGTGGCGTCGGTCGTTCGAGCGATGGGGCTTGTCGGACGTCCGGAGGTTGTCGGTCGTCCGACCACTATAGATCTCCTGGCTGGTCCTGGCATGGTCGCGTCGGACGTCCGGTGGACGTCGGTCGGCCGGGTTTTGTAGAGTGTCGGACGTCCGGTGGCTTCCCGTCGTCCGGTTGCTGTAGACTCCGCAACTCCTTCTTCCGTCTTCGCTTCCACACTTCCCTCGCGGATAGTGTAGTTGTACACTTGCGCTCGCACTCCTCCTCGTCGTCCGTACCATTCGGACAATACCTTTGCATGCACACGAGTGGAGTGTCACGTAGTATACCATCCTCGAAGGGGCCAAGTGAGCACGTGTAAAGGAGATGATTCACCTTTGTGTATGTGAAGTAGATGTCGACGTGTCACTTGTTGAACGGACTCTTGACATGGTGATGCCCGTAGGATGCTCTGCATCAACTATAAACGGTGTCGGAGTTGGAAGCACGATCCTTAAGTAGCCTAAACACCTTAGGAAACACAACTCTCAACACAAACAAAATTGGGTTAAGTTGGGGTGGCGGAAGTGTATGGTGGGCAAGCCTATGCGGAAGTTATGGTGGTGGTTGATGAATAAGCAATCATCCCTAAGTAGCCTAAACATCTTAGGAGACTCAAATCACAACTCAAACAACCACTAACGCTAAGGGGAACAAAATTGGTTAGGTTGCGAAAGACTATGGTGGTTTTGCGGAAGTTATGGTGGAAGCCCTAGGCAAAGATGCCAAAGTTTCAAAACTTTGATGGAGCCAAATGGTGATGGTAGTATTTTTATGGGAAGGGGCATGTCAAGAGCTTCTCAACGAGCTAAAGAACGTCAAAATCGGACTCCGGATGAATTAGTTATGGACAAAACGGTGAAACGCCGAAGGCTGAAATCCCAGGGGCCGGACATCCGGGGCTCGGGGCCGGAAATCCGGGACCTGATGTCCAGAACCGCGCGCGAATTGCACTCCAGGAGCCGGATGTCCTGCCCGATGGCCCGGATGTACGGCCCTTGGCCCGGATGTCCAGCCCAACGATTCCAGATCTCGTTTGGGCGGAAATTTTCAAATTGGGGATGGAAATTGATGATTCCAAGGGTAAAATTGATGAGATTTTGTGGATGGAAGATGGGGAAACTTGGGGGAAAGATAGAGCTACTCAAGACACAACAAATCCATCGATCAAAATCAACAAAACATCATCAAAACCAACAAATCACAAAAAAAATTGGGGCTATTTTTGGTGAGATTTTTGAATTTAGGATGAAATCAACAAAATCAAGCTAGAAAAAGAGGGGTAGGGGCTCAAAATACGTGATCAACGTGGCTCATGATACCAAGATGATGTAGGGTGGAACCCTAGACGGCCGATCTTCCATGAAAGGAGAGGATCCCAACTAAGAACACGAAGAACACAAGGAAGAACGGAGAGAAATCACAAGGGGAAACACTCGAGAACAAGTACAATCACACATCCACAAGACAATCAAACACACAAGATCCAAAAGGTACATGAAGAACAAAGGGAAATATACAAGGTAAGGTTTATCTCCATGAGGAGGTCTTGAAGGGGTGATGTAGGGTGGAACCCTATATGGCCGATCTTTCATGAAAGGAGTGGATCCCGCGAAGAACACGAGGGGAAACACGAGGGGAAATCACAAAGGGGAACATAAGAGAAATACTCAAACCAACAAGTATGATCACACATGTGCTAGATCCATGAATACAAAGGGAGATACATGATCCACGATCAACAAGGGACGATACACGGTAACCGGTTTTTCTCCAAAGGAGGTCTTGATGGGGCCACCCAAAAGGGGGTCTTCTCCGAAGAGGGGCCGTGGTCTCTCTTGGAGTAGATCCATAATGGATGAGCAAAACTCTATCTCTAATGAGCTACTACTTTGCTAACCCTAAAACGTAGGTGGAGGGGGACTATATATAGTCTAAGGGGCGAAGGGGTACATGGGCTTCGGCCCAGATGCACTGCACGCAGGCAGGGGGCCAAATGTCCAAGCCTTCGCGAGGTGCCGGATGTCCGGGCTGGCGGGCCGGATGTCCGGGCTGAATTGGCCGGTCTCGGAGCTCTCTGGATAGGCGGGGTGAGGATGTCCGAGCTGTGGCTCGGATGTTCGGCGGCTCGAGAAGACCCGAATGTCCGGGACTCTCGCCGGATGTCCGGGCTGACGGGGTTCAGCTTTGGTTGCGTTCTGTGATGGGTGCCGGATTTCCGGGGGTCGGGCCGGATGTCCGGGCTAGGGCCGGATGTCCAGGGCGTGTAGTAGCTGGCTCTTCTTCCTTCTCGTTCCTTTGCTTCCGCGCACGCTTGGCCTCGGTCCTTGGGTTCTCCATGGTCTCCTCGGGTGTACTTGAGTATGAACAAGGTCCGCGCTTGAAGTAGCATCCATGTCTTACATGCGGAAAGGGAAGATTCGGAAAGGAGCGAGTTCACCTTGTGTCCAATGGCGTATGCTTGAGGTCTCAACATGAGGGCACTTGGGGCTTGAAGATAAGTCGTAGTGTACATGGGGATGATCGTAGGATGCTCCTCATCATCTCCCCTCCCTTGGGAAAGATCCGACCTCGGATCGAAAACCTCATCACCATGGAAACGGTTGTTGTAGACGGACTTGTAGTTGGACGAAGTGGAAGACATGGCCCAATCCAAGTACTCCAAGGTGTCTTCGGAGTGGTACACATGCAAAAAGAGCAAACACAAACGACACTCGGAAATACAAAGGTTAGCGCACACAAAGTGTCCATCATGTAAGAATGAGTCTGTGCGACAGGATTGATCATGACAAGGTGCATGAATCTTATCCAAAAGATATGGAATGGTATGCAAAGCATTCATGGGAGCAAATTCATTTATCATGTGCACAAAGGTGTTGTGAATGTGATCAATGCTACCACGGTGCAAAATGATGTCATAGTGAGACGGTTTATCAATAGCATGAATATGGCAATTGATGTTCAATATGAGTATGTGATCATGCAATTGATGATTGGCAATATGATCATGATGTATAAATATGCCTTCAAGAAAGATCACAACAAATTTGCTAAGTAAGTGTACAAGCTCATATATCATGGAAGACAAGGTAATACAAGATGCAACAAGGCAATCATAATGTGAGTCAATCCATGCATAAGATGCAAATCTGTTATGGGTGGTGTTGTACCATAGCTCGATGTCATGGTAGTAGTGTTGGTCCGTTGGTGCATCCACTAAGTTCGGGCACTCCTCAACTTGAAGGTCCATAGAGCCAATCTCCAATGTCGCTCCTCCGTTCGCAAGATGTAGCATGTAGACAAAAGAAGGAGACAACAATGAAAGAGTGACCCATCCAATATGCGTATTTGAGAATGGCTCAAAGGGAAGGAGTTCACCTTTATGAGAATGTCAAAAATGTTGGTGTTGCACATCATATACGCCTTCACATAACCAATATGGCTCGTGATGGAAATGCCTTGAGAATCCTTCAAAATAAAAGAACACGACAAACACTCAGAAAAACAAATGAAGTTAGCAGAAATGCAAAATTATCATTCGAGTGGTAAGATACCCAACAAGTGTTTTCATCATTCTTATCATAAGAAAGGACAAGGTGTGGTAAGGTATGAAAGCATATGATGCGACTACAACCAAATACATTAGGCTCAAGTAAACAAGCATGCATCACAAGTAATGTTTCAAAGTCTCCAAGATTAAAAAGCATAGCATGGTTGTACTCACTACAAGTGGACATGAGAGGTGCAACTAATAGAGACAAGAGATAATGATCAAGATAAATCATGTGAGAGGCAATAGCATATATGTCATCAACCCAAGAAAGCGAGTAAGAGTGGAACATGGGTGATGCGACAAAGCAAGCAATCATATTGATGAAGTGGTGCAAGCTAGTAGTGCGAAGATGCAACATACTAGAGGTAATCATGGCAATCATGTCATGTGTGCAAATAGTGGGCATGAATAATTCACATGACATAGCATAAGCATGGAAGCAAGATATGAGGAAGGTATCATCATTGTATTGGCAAGAGGTCATATGGAATAGCAATGGAACATCATGGCTCTCCCAACACAACAAGCATCAATAGCATGAGGCACATGATAAAAATGGCAATAGCAACAAGGATCTCCACCAAGCATGCAAATACACATAGGAGTAGTAAAATGGTGAATCATGGGTAGATGCAAGCAAGGGTCACAATTGAATGGCAAAATCATGTAAAGATGCATAACATGCAAAGTGAACAAGATACAATGGGCATAAAGTAACAAGTGATATATAGTCCATAGCCATGTGAGAGGCAAGTAAAAGAGATGCGTGTAGTCATTGCGCGAAGAGAATGATGGGAAGGATAGTTCACGGGATCCCAAGTCATCTTTGCTGATGTAGGGTAGAACCCTAGTGGCCCGATCTTTAATGATTGGAGTGGATCCCCTCGAAGAACACGATGAACACGGGGGAGAATGGAGAGAAATCACAAGGAGAAACACTCAAGAACAAGTCCAATCACACATCCACTAGACTCAAATCCACACAAGATCCACAAAGGTACAATAACAACAAAGGGAAAGATACAAGGTAGAGTTGATCTCCAAGAGGAGGTCTTGAGGTCTTCTCCGTGAGGAGGTCTTGAATCCAAGGTGGATCTTCTCCGAAGAGGCACGCGGTCTCTCTCTCGATGGAGTAGATCCGTAATGGATGAGCAAAGCTCTATCTCTAATGAGCTACTACTTTGCTAACCCTAGAAAGGAGATGGAGAAGGTCTATATATAGACTAGTGGGTGAAGGGGTAAGTGAGGGGGCGAATGGGTACACGGGCCTCGGCCCAAGTCATGCACGCAAGCAAGGGCCGGATGATCCGGATGGGGGTTCAGATGATCCGGGCATCGTCTGGATAATCTGGGACCTCGTCCGGATGATCCGGCTCCACCGAGCAGATTCTGCAAGGTTCGGCCATCGCGGTGTATGGATTACCCGGATGATCCGAGGGTCGGCCCGGATGATCCGGCTGAGCCCGGATGATCTGGGCGGAGGCCCGGACGTCCGGCCTGACTTCAGCAGCCGCTCCGTCTTCTTCTCCTTTCTTCTGTTTTCTCTTCCACGCTTCCCTCGCGGATGGTGTAGTCGTTCCTTGGCGCTTGCACTCCTCCTGGACATCCGTGAAGCTCCGACAATACCTATGCATGCACACGGGAGAAGTGTCAAGTAGTATACCATCCTCGAAGGGGTCAAGTGAGCACGTGAAAAGGAGATGATTCACCTTTGTGTATGTGAAGTAGATGTCGCACATGTCACTTTCCAAATGGACTCATGACATGGTGATGTCCATAGGATGCTCTGCATCATCCCCTCCCCCTTGGGAAAGATCCGACCTCGGATCGAAATCCAAATCACCATGGGAAAGAGATGGCGTCACCATGTAGGAGTGGTCGATCACCAAGTTCTCGTCATCTTGGATCTCAAAATGGGCACTCTCCAATATCGCACTGTATTGGGATTCCTTTAAAAGGATCATGGACAACAAACACTTAGAAAACAAATGTGGTTAGCGTTAGTGCAAAACCAAGCATTCAAGCGGTGATTCACCCAACAAGTGACTTCGTCATGCAAGGCATATGGTTTGACAAAGGATTGTGACATGGCATGTAAGTATATCAATCGAGCACAAGCAAAAATATCATGGAGACAAGTATGCAATTATGAGGTAGTGATGCAAATATGTGTGAGAAGTGAATAAGCATCTACCTCAAAGTCAAAGAAAGCATTCATAAATTTCATGGGGACATCAATACCATTGTTACACCCACATCCCCTGCTGCTATACATACTGGACCAATTACTAGAGCTCGCACACGCCAATTAAATTATCAGGTACTTTCGTTTCTTGGTAATGATTCTAATGTTCATGAGAATATGATGCTGCCTAAGTTGGATACATTTGTTTTGCTTACAAATGAAGGGCCTGGCATGGATAAGAGGGATGAACACTGCAGCAAGACCAAGCATGGAGATGATGGCATGCGCAAAGGGATCAAGAACGGAGTTACAAGTGATGATTTCAGGACTTTGAAGCCACCATAAGGAGTGCATGAAGCCTTGGACGAAATATACAAGATGTTACTTCATAAATTTCATCCAGAGGCCATTCTAGGTGCTGCGTCACCTTATTATTGGTATAGGCCCATGTATTTTCGAAATGCTTAAGTGTAAGCTGTTTTTAGAGTCCATATGTGTGGGGAAACAAGAGTTAGGGTTGGTTTAGGACCCCTCCTCCAAGGGCCACGAAATTCCTCCTCTTCCTCCATATATACAACCCTTAGGGTGTTGTTTAGACTTTGGGTTTTGTTTAGATTAAAGTTCTCCATAGCTGCAACTTCGCGTACTTCGTTTGTGTTAAGCGACCAGACAAAGGCGTCACCGAACCCCACCTTGATCAATAAAGTTTTCCTCTTATATTCGCAATATCCAGATTGCAATCTCAGTTTCTTGCTTGTTCTTTGTTTTCCTGCAGGAAACAGACCTTCGTGGTCAGGTTGATCGTGCTTCGGCTTGGTCAATAACCTCTCGCAGTTGGTTTAGCGATTGCGAAGGCGCGATGTCCTCGCACGTTCGTAGTCGGATCATCAAAGTCGACTTCCTCCAAAATGATAGCCACCATCTCATCGAAAGATGGGACACCTTTGCCTCTATCAAGTGGTAATAGATTTCCAGGTTGCTCGCTGAGATTTTACAGTTTTTCGTAGTTTAGATCGAGTATGTTCTTCATACCTACAGTCCACGAAAAAGCCAAAAAAATAGGGTTAGTTCATCATATCTGAACCAGTCTGAGCCTTTGCATAGTCTTCTCAGTATTTTGGTTTGTTGAATTTGCGGTTGCATCGTCGTGTATAGTTGTTGGTCTTAGAGTCTAGTCTTTTAGAGTTTCGAGTTCTGGTCATAAGTTGTCACACCGCCGCCGCACCATCATCATCGTTCCTACCATATACCAGCACCACCAACATATTCCTTACCGCTGACATATACATCCGCCTGTCCACCACCAATCCGAGTCCACATATACATCCGCCTGTCCACCACCAATCCGAGTCCACATATACATCTGTCTGTCCACCACTAATCCGAGTCCACATATACATCTGCATGTCCACCACCAATCCGAGTCCACATATACACCTGCCTGTCCACCACCAATCCGAGTTCTTTTCATATTAGGTTTGTTTTCGGGATCCATCTAGTTCTCGTTTGAGTAGGTCTCGGAAAAAGAAAAAAAATCAGCGACCAAAAATATTTTTAGGCCAAAATTTCTGCGACCAAAAATATTTTTAGGCCAAAATTTCTGCGACCAAAAATATTTTTTTCCTATCCTATTTTTAGGTCCCACGGAGCGTTTTGAGACACTCGACATCATAGTGATTTTTTGTCGCACATTTTCATCGTCGCTGCCCTGATTTCCGAAAAAAGTCAAAAAAAATTGTGCCCATCTTGTCAGTTTGACGAGGGAAGAATTCTGAGACACTCGCCATTATAGTGATTTTTCACAAAAAAAGAGGAGCGCAAAAAAAAACAGAGCAAAAAAAAATTCCAGAGTGTGTTTTCCCTTGTTTACGTGCAGCGCCGTGATTTTGTTAGTGTTCTAGGATCATGTCTCTAGCACGGTCTAGCCTAGGACCAGCACAGTACCGTCGCTGAGTGTTTATTCAACTTTGCATCTCTGAATTGATTATTGCTGACCCTTTTTGCTACCATATTATAAGCCTTCCCAGCTCCACATACATCTACGTCGTGCGTTTGACTCTCCCTGGTAATCGCTCTAACCAAGCTTTGAGAGTTTTGACTGCGACAGTTGCCGATCACCGCCTGCTGCTGGGTAAGAACTGGTAAGAATTTGATATTTGCTTGACGGATTTGTGACACCCACCACCACCTCTTGTTAGTAGTCTATAGGATCATATTCTTGTGTGTTTCTATTGCTGCTAACCATGGCAGGATCACAAGCCGATGAGACTGACTGGGAGAACATGATGAATAAGGAGTTGCATGATAAATTTCAGCAAATGATGAGTGGACAGGTGCAAGATGTGCTAAACAGATTTGAAGAGGCCATGGAGAAGATAGATGGCATGGAGAAGACGTTCGAAACAAAGGTCGATAACAAGTTTAATGAATTGCTCACGTGTCTTCCACCACCACCACCGGCTGCACCTAACGCACCTCTACAACAACAACAACAACAACAACAACAACAACAACAACAACAACGACTACCCCCATGTCGCGAAATAGCCCTCCGCCGAGCGAGCCGTGTCCCTCTTGCACCTGGTCAAACTGTTGGTGCTGTTGTTGATTCTTCTGTGGCTCCTGCTGCTGATGCAGATGAGGATGATTATGTGGGAGATTATGAGGATGAGGTTGATCAAAATCAGAACTACGTGCAACCACTAGCACCACAACCACCAGGTCGTCCACATGCAAATAATGGCAATTGTAGGGCTCCCCCTTAGGTACGAGATTATGACCACCTCCCTAAACTGAAATTGAATATTCCACCATTTGAGGGTAGATATTTTCCTGATATATATCTTACTTGGGAGTTAGAAACTGAACAACGATTTACATGTTTACAATATCCCAAGGAGAGACGTGTTCCTGCTGTTGTTTGTGCTTTCACTAGCTTTGGATGTGTTTGGTGGTCTGAACATTGTAGATTATATCCTATTCCAGCTACTTGGGCTGCTTTGAAAACTGCTATGCGTTCTTGTTGGGTTCCACCATATTATCAACATGAATTACTTCAAAAATTGCAGCATTTAAGAGAAGGAAATTTTTTTGTAGAAGAATATTATCAGGAATTACAAACTGGCATGATTAGATGTGGTATTGTTGAGGAGAATGAAGTTATGCTTGCATGTTTTATGGGTGGATTAAATAGAGAGATTCAGACCATTCTAGAGTATAAGGAGTATACTAATATCACTCGTTTATTCCATCTTGCTTGTAAAGCTGAACGTGAAGTGCAGGATCGACAGGCATTGGCGCGAACTAACTTTTCTGCAGGTCGATCTTCATCATGGACACCGAGGGAGTCCTGGATTAGGGGGTCTCCGGACAGCCAGACTATATCCTTTGGCCGGGCTGTTGGACTATGAAGGTACAAGATTGAAGACTTCGTCCGTGTCCGGATGGGACTCTCCTTGGCGTGGAAGGCAAGCTTGGCAATACGGATATGTAGATCTCCTCCCTTGTAACCGACTCTGTGTAACCCTAGCCCCCTCCGGTGCCTATATAAACCGGTGGGTTTAGTCCGTAGGACGACATACAATCATACCATAGGCATGCTTCTAGGGTTTAGCCTCCACGATCTCATGGTAGATCAACTCTTGTAATACTCATATCATCAAGATCAATCAAGCAGGAAGTAGGGTATTACCTCCATCGAGAGGGCCCGAACCTGGGTAAACATCGTGTCCCCCGCTTCCTGTTACCATCCGCCATAGACGCACAGTTCGGGACCCCCTACCCGAGATCCGCCGGTTTTGACACCGACATTGATGATTTCATTGAGAGTTCCACTGTGTCATCATCATAAGGAGGGATGGCTCATCTCGTTGTCAAGAACAACATCACCTCTGGGGGAGCCCTGGCTGTAGGCCAAACTCTCCGACTAGGCGGCTTCGTCATGACCGCCCGCTCGGCCGCTGCGCCGACGATGACTTCTCGGGTCATCGAAAATAGCCTCCACATCGGCTCGAAATTCACCGAGCAGATGGATCCAATGGAGCTCTCCTCTTTGAACGAGCTCTTGGATCGCCTCGCCGCTCTGGGAGTCGCTACGGACTACGATCAGATTGGGCTTAAACCCGACCAAAGGGAGATTAACTCTCCGCCGGTCACCCATCAGATAGCGGTGGTGGAGGAGCAATGCGGCGATTCTTCCTCTATCCTGAGGACGAACTATGTCCGGATTCCCGAGCTCTCCGAGTCGGATACCCGTCCACGGGAGGACATTGCCCTAACCCTGAACCTAGAATCAGGCAGCATGCCGAACCTGCAGGGCAACATTCCGGAGCCCGAACTTCCAAGATCGGAAACTCCCCCGCCCCTGGGTCTCAGATTGTGTCAAGGTCTGGACTTAAATCCACCCACCCACCAAGATATAAAAGATCTTTCCCACATTATGCAAGAGCCCCAAGAGACAGTACATCACTATTGGGCCAGATTCTTCTTTGTAATGCACAAGGTCAAGGACTGTCGCGAGGAAGACGCAATTTCGTTCTTTTGCAACAATTGCACGGACAAGGGAATCCTCAACGCCATAAGTCGCCGTGACATAGCACACTTCGCTAACTTGGCGACCATAGTACGGAAGTACTATGCGATGGAAAGCGCCTGGAAAACCCAAACAAAATTTTGGGATAATCCAGCTCTGACAAAACCCCCAGTCCAAACTAAAAGGGTGCACTCTAATAAGTCGCCCGACTCAATTACAAAGAAGCAAAAGCCCACTACAGGGCGTGGAACCGTATTGGAGGGATGGCTTAACGGGCCCTAAAAAATTCATAGTACAACAGATACCATACCAACACATAGCCTTAGAGCATGTTGGGTACTCCGGTAGGTGGCCAAGAGCGGTGAGGATCTCCTCATTCAAATCACCGCAGAGCACCATCCCGTGGATAACAATACAGTATTGACAGTCTTCGAGACCTTCGCCTCAAAAATAGGCGTAAGCGAGCACTCCGCAGCCTTGCTGAAGTCTGCCACGTGGGAGCAATAAATCCATGGAGCGACACGGCTATCACCTTCAATACCAGTGACGAACCTAAATTCCGAACAGACCGAGCACCATCCACCTTGGTCCTCAGTCCAATTGTGGATGGCTTTCGGCTTACTAAAGTGCTCATGGATGGCAGCGGCGGATTAAACCTCATTTATGAAGAGACTCTTCAAAAAATGGAAATAGACAGAAACCATATTGAGCAAAGCAGCACGACCTTCCGAGGAATCATCCCCAGTTGGGAGGCATGTTGCGCTGGGAAAATCACACTAGATGTGGTATTCGGCATTCCGGATAATTACAGGTCCGAAGAAATTACATTCCAAGTGGCCCCGTTCAGTAGTGGATACCACGCCCTTCTAGGGCGGGAGGCATTCACGATCTTCCAAGCCATACCCCATTACGGGTACATGAAGCTCAAAATGCCCGTGCCCAATGGAATCATCACTCTAGCTAGTGATCCGGACATAGCACTCCGCGCCGAGAACAAAACAGCCGCACTGGCCCTCGAGGCATTATCCGAAGCCCTTGCGGCGGAGGAATTAACTGCGTTGCGCTCCACAATGGACATGGACGACGTGATACTCGACAAAAGATCTAAGTCCACCTCTTTTAAACCAGCGGATGAAATAGTCAAATTCCAAGTCCATCCAACGGACCCCACAAAAATAGCATCCATCGGGGCACAGTTAAACCCCGCCGTAGACACCGCACTACGGGAGTTCCTGCGCGAGAATTGGGACATATTCGCCTGGCATCCTTCAGACATGCCAGGAATCCCACGCACGCTGGCCGAGCATAGCCTTAACATTCTAAAGGGATTCAAGTCGGTTAAGCAGACTCTTCGGCGTTTCTCCGAACCTAAGCGACAAGCCATCGGAGAGGAGCTAGCCAAGTTACTTGAGGCCGGATTCATTAGAGACATAAAACATCCGGGCTGGCTAGCAAACCTGGTAATGGTACCAAAGAAGGACAAATCCTGGCGCCTATGCGTCGACTTCAAGGACCTTAATAAGGCTTGCCCAAAGGATCCGTTCCCCCTCCCTCACATCGATCAAATTATCGACGCCACCGCAGGACACGACTCATTGTGCTTCCTCGACGCATACTCCGGTTACCACCAAATTAACATGGTGGAGTCCGATCAAGCCGCAACAACATTTATCACTCCATACAACCCCTTCTCTTTTAACACAATGCCCTTCGGGCTCAAAAACGCTGGCGCAACATATCAATGCATGATTCAGACATGTCTGGAAAACCAGATCGGCAAAACAGTGGAGGCATACATAGACGATGTGGTCGTTAAAACCAGACACGTCGACTCCTTAATAGACGACTTGAGACTCACGTTCGACAATCTCCGAACATACGACATTAAGCTCAATCCAGAAAAAATGCGTTTTTGGCGTACCCACAGGAAAGCTCCTGGGCTTCATTGTCTCCAGTAGAGGAATTGAAGCAAATCCAGCTAAAATCCGAGCTCTGTCGCAGTTGGCTATCCCAACTGACCTCAAGAAAATCCAGAAGTTAACTGGATGTGTGGCGGCCTTAAGCTGCTTTATCTCCCGATTAGGAGAAAAGGCACTCCCCTTTTATCGCCTTCTTCGGCACACCGAACACTTCGAGTGGACGGACGCAGCCATGGCCGGACTGGAAGAAATAAAAGCCATCCTGGCCACCAACCCAATCTTGGCCGCACCAAATTTCGGCGAACCAATGCTGTTATATATAACGGCAACTCACCAAGTTGTAAGCGCAGTGCTCATCATCGAACGAGAGACAGACGAACATAAATTCCCAATTCAAAAGCCGGTATATTATGTATCCATTGTCCTCACTCCATGCAAATCACGGTACCCACATTATCAAAAGATAGCATACGCAGTATTCATGGCATCCCGGAAATTACGACACTACTTTCAAGAGTGTTCAATTACGGTGGCCTTAGAAGTACCACTCAACGACATAATAAACAACCGCGATGCCACGGGCCGGATTGCCAAATGGGCGATCGAGCTCCTCCCGTTCGACATAACATATAGACCACGGCGAGCCATTAAGTTGCAAGTACTGGCCGATTTCGTCGCTGAGTGGACAGAAGCCGAACTCCCTAAAGAGTACGACGCGTCCTCCAATTGGATCATGCACTTTGACGGCTCTAAAATGCTGGCTAGTCTGGGGGCTGGCATCGTCCTGACGTCCCTCACCGGAGATACAGTCCAATACATACTCCAAATACTATACACAGACTCCAACAACGCAGCCGAATATGAGGCCCTATTACATGGTCTCCGGATGGCAGTTTCCATGGGCATTCAACGCCGAGAGGTATGTGGGGACTCAAACCTTGCAATATCTCAAATAAATGGAGACTTCGATGCCAAGGCTCCGAAAATGCCGGCATATCGCAACACCGTCCTCAAAATGTCAGCACGTTTCGAGGGCTTGAATTCCACCATGTGGCTCGGGAAAACAATCAGGCGGCGGATATCCTCGCCCGTATCGGCACTAAGCGCGATCCTGTCCCACCTAACATCTTCTTGGAAAGGCTGTTTAAGCCATCCGTGGTATGGGTAGGGGACACCGGTAACAATAGTCCGGACCCGGCCACAACACCAGATACTGAACACTCCAACACAATCGGAGGCTCTGCCATCGAAATAACAAATTCAGCCCACGTGATAATGGCCGTCATCGCACCATGGACAGAACCATTCCTGGCCTACCTAACCAGGCAGGAACTACTCGAGGACCAAAATGAGACACGCTGCATAGTGCGGTGATCTAAAGCCTACAAGGTCCACGAGGGAGAGCTTTATAAGAAAAGCACTACCGGAGTCCTTCAAAGGTGCATCTCCGAAGAGGAAGGGCGGAAGCTTTTGGCAAAAATCCATGCTGGACTCGGCGGCCACCACGCCGCAGCCCGGGCCCTTGTAAGCAAGGCCTTCCATACAGGTTTCTATTGGCCGACGGCCCGAGCAAATGCATAGGATCTGGTCCAACGTTGCGTCGGTTGCCAGCTTTTGGCAAACCAAAGCCATATGCCGCCTACCGCTCTCCAAACAATCCCCATTACTTGGCCCTTTGCGGTCTGGGGGCTTGATATGGTCGGACCCCTCAAAGGGGGAACCCATAAGAAAAGAATACTTACTGGTCATAGTGGATAAATTCACCAAATGGATAGAAGCCAAACCCGTTAAAACAGATGAATCTGGACTGATGATAGACTTCATATCTGGGGTTGTACACCATTATGGCATCCCCCACAGCATCATCACTGACAACGTCACGAACTTTACAGCCGACGAGGTAAAACATTGGTGTAGCAACATGGGCATCAAGCTCGATTATGCTTCTGTCTATCACCCGCAAACTAACGGTCAAGTCGAACGAGCAAATGGTCTAATCATGAGCGGCATCAAAGCCAGATTAGTGCGGTCCTTAAAGGAATCAAACACGCACTGGGTAGAGGAGCTCGACTTCGTACTATGGGGGCCGCGGACCACGCCGAATCGCACTACCGGATACACACCATTTTTATGGTGTACAGCGCAGAGGCAGTTCTGCCTTGCGACATAATTCATGACTCACCTCGAGTGCGCATGTACGAAGAAAAAGAGGCCGAGCTCGATCAGCAGGATAGTTTGGACGCCCTGGAGGAGGAGCGCGACGTGGCAAAAGCTCGTTCCACATTCTATCAGCAACAGGCTCGAAAGTATCAAAGCAAAGAAGTACGGGCCAAAACCTATAACATTGGCGAACTAGTTCTACGCCTGCTGGAGAAGAAAAAGAACAAGTTCAAGCCCAAATGGGAAGGTCCCTTCATTATTGACCAGGTTCTGACCGGTGGAGTGTACCGTCTGCGGGATGCATCGGACAATCGACTCGAGCCAAACCCATGGAACGTAGCCAGACTCCGAAGATTCTACACCTAGTGCCGGACTCTATATTCGTCTCCTTACCCCCGTCATTTTTTTGCATATCTGTTAACTGTCTTTTCTCTCTTTCTCTCTTCTTTTTTTCTTCTCCTCAAGGCCTTAAAAGGCTAACTTGTGTCTTGACTACACAATCTTGATGCGCTAACCGCGCTCATTATACCCGGGGGCTTCTTATACAGAAGCTTAATATAACTATTTTTCTGGGCTTTATGCCCCGCACATGTGCTATTCTTCCACATGTACCTTTTTTCGCCATTATATGGATCGATATGACTTAAGTTTCGGCCAAGCTGGGTTGCCTGGCTCTTGTATTTATGCCCTACGTTCCCGTTAATTCGGCTAGGGCGTAAGGGGAGCACCTCTGCGATTGTTACTGCCGGGTCAGCCGGATGTGTACCTCAGACTGGGTGAAGCCGAAAGCTAGCGTTCTTAAGGGAATATTCGGTCGGTGAACAAAAGATTACTTTTATTTATTTTGATACATGCCCCCATGTTTATAGCCTGCGTCTCTTTTCGCAGTTCAGACATGCACATTAGGGCATGCGTACCCAGGGAAAAGAACCCTTAACGGAACTGTTCTCCCTGCAAGATGTTTCTTACTATCCATGTAATATAACATAGCTAGTTGGGTACTTGTCTGTTCAAGCACTTATGACCCCTACGCCAGGTTTCCACGCATACCCCGGTTTTTACATGACCGAGCGGGTATTCGGATACACTCCGGACTATCGGGTCCAGAGGTCGAAGCGAAAAGGTCCGCCATGAAAAATGATTTACAATCCGGCTAGGGACATTATATATGTCACTTAAAGTACACATTCACTAAGACTGAATAAATTCTTCTTCTATACCATCCAACAGGCTGTCTAGCCTACAATCTTGTTTGGAATACTTTGCGGCTAATTCTACTTGGTCATACACCAAACTGACGGGGATCTCATTCCCATCGGGCCCACAGGTCCGACCTCGGCCATGTGGTTTGGGTCAGCTTTGGTATATCTTGTCTTCACCATGGCCCAGGCTTCCCTTGCACCTTGTCGGCAGGCTGATATCTTCCATAATTGGAAGCACCGCCGCGCTCCCTTGAGCTTCTCTATAAGCTTCCCCATGCCTCCTAGCGGGGAGGCGGATGGCCACAAGGCTTGGGCAATACCCTGCATCACCTGTCGAACTTGTTCGTGTAGTTGTGAGAGCTCTGGTAGAAGATCACCCGTAGACCCGGGCATCTCCTCCGCGGGACGACCCGTTAGCATACCTGCAGACATAACTCTGTTAGCCGGCTTCTTCGCCGAACTCTTTCAAAAGTTCATTCAAGCACTTACTGAAAATGTCGCGTCAAAACCACTTATTCTCCTTCACGGAGTTCGCAAGCTGGGCTCGGACATCTTTCAGTTCCACGCCCAGCTCGAACGGGGACCATATACGCTGGAGGGAGAAATCCCTAGGTCTGTAACTCTACTAATTGGCTGTGTGGGACGGAACACTTCTCCCAATCACTGGGCTTAGGGCTACGGGAGCGGGAGGAGGAGCTGCGATGGCCGGCCATGTTGGAATGGATTTTTCCGAGCGTGCGCCGATGGATACTCGCCGTGGGAGGATGGTGTGGTCTGGATATAAGAATCCCCGTCTCTTTAATAGACAGTTTACTTACATGGCTAGGGTGGCGAATGTAAAAATGCCCTGGCTCCTCGCATTCGCTCGACACGTGGAAGATAGCCCTTATTGGGCGCGGAAGCCAAGAAGTGCAACATTTATGGGGAGCCAGACACTACTCAGCGGATATTCAGAATTTGGAGAAGAACCCGCCTTGCAATGCCGAAGAAAATCTGCGCGCTGGACTCATCGTCATTGAAGCCTAGTTTGGGGGCTACTGAGGGAGTTCTGGATTAGGGGGTCTCCGGATAGCCGAACTATATCCTTTGGCCGGACTGTTGGACTATGAAGATACAAGATTGAAGACTTCATCCGTGTCCGGATGGGACTCTCCTTGGCGTGGAAGGCAAGCTTGGCAATACGGATATGTAGATCTCCTCCCTTGTAACTGACTCTGTGTAACCCTAGCCCCCTCCGATGTCCATATAAACCAGAGGGTTTAGTCTGTAGGGCGACATACAATCATACCATAGGCAGGCTTCTAGGGTTTAGCCTCCAAGATCTCGTGGTAGATCAACTCTTGTAATACTCATATCATCAAGATCAATCAAGAAGGAAATAGGGTATTACCTCCATCGAGAGGGACCGAACCTGGGTAAACATCATGTCCCCCGCCTCCTGTTACCATCCGCCTTAGACGCACAGTTCGGGACCCCCTACCCGAGATCCGCCGGCTTTGACACCGACAGACACCACGTGCATCCTCTACTTCGACTGGACCAGCACCTCCATCAGGTGCCACCTCCAGCCGTGATACAAGAAAGTAGGCACAACCACCACTATCTGCCAAGATCACACCTCCTGGGCCTGCGCAGAGCTCTTCTTCTTCCATGGCATCAACAGGGCACACAAGTGATATTATTTGTCGTCATTGTAAGGGAAGAGGACATTTTGCGAGAGAATGCAAATCTCAGCGTGTGATGATTGTTACTGAGGATGGTGGGTATGAGTCCGCTAGTGACTATGATGAGGAGACTTTTCCTCTTATTACACATGAAGAACACGGTGGAGATGATTCTGATCGTGAGACGCAATACATGGCTGCTGAAGATGCTGACATGTATGAATGTTTGCTCAACGTGCTTTGAGTGTGCAGGTTACACAAGCTGAGCAAAATCAGAGGCATAATTTATTCCATACAAAGGGAGTTGTGAAGGAACGTTCCATTCGCGTCATCATAGATGGAGGGAGCTGCAATAACTTGGCTAGCATGGAGATGGTGGAGAAGCTATCTCTCACCACAAGACCGCATCCACATCCTTACTACATCCAATGGTTCAACAACAACGGCAAGGTTAAGGTAACACGTACTATTCGTGTGCATTTTAGTATCTCTACATATGCTGATTATGTTGATTGTGATGTGGTACCTATTCAAGCATGTTCCTTATTACTTGGTAGACCTTGGCAATTTGATAAAAATTCTGTACACCATGGTAGAAGCAATCAGTATACTCTTGTTCATAAGGATAAAAATATTACTTTGCTTCCTATGACTGCTGATTCCATTTTGAAAGGTGATATTAATAGAGCTAATAAAGCAAAACAGGAGAAAAATAAGAGTGAAAATCAGATTGTGGCAAAAGAATTTGAGCAACAAATAAAGCCTAATAATAAACCACCTAGTGTTGCTTCTGAAATTAAATTGAAAAGTACATATTTAATTGCCACCAAATCTAATATTGATGATCTAGATTTTTGCAAATCTGTTTGCTATGCTTTTTTGTGCAAAGAGGCATTATTTTCATGTGAGGATGTGCCTTCCTCTTTGCCTCCTGCTGTCACTAACATTTTGCAGGAGTTCGCTGACGTCTTTCCACAAGAAGTGCCACCGGGATTACCACCTATTCGAGGGATTGAGAATCAAATTGACTTAATTCTCCTTTGCCTCCTGCTGTCACTAACATTTTGCAGGAGTTCGCTGACGTCTTTCCACAAGAAGTGCCACCGGGATTACCACCTATTCGAGGGATTGAGAATCAAATTGACTTAATTCTCGGTGCATCATTACCCAACCATGCACCGTACCGTACAAATCCAGAGGAGACAAAGGATATTATGCGTCAAGTACAAGAACTCCTCGACAAAGGTTATATACGCGAATCCCTTAGTCCTTGTGTTGTTCCTATACTATTCATTATCGTCATCCTATTCCTAGGCTAGATGATATGTTTGATGAATTGAGTGGCTCTACAATATTCTCCAAAGTTGAGTTGCATAGTGGATACCATCAAATTCATATGAAATTGGGAGATGAATGGAAAACATTATTTAAAACTATATTTGGATTATATTAGTGGTTAGTCATGCCTTTTGGGTTAACTAATGCACCTAGTACTTTGATGAGAGTAATGAACAAAGTTTTACGTGCTTTCATTGGACGATTTGTGGTAGTTTACTTTGATGACATATTGATTTATAGCAAATCTTTGGAGGAACATTTGGAACATTTACGTGATGTTTTTATTGCTCTACGTGATGCACGTTTGTTTGGTAACCTTGGAAAGTGCACCTTTTGCACCGACCGAGTATCTTTTCTTGGCTATGTTGTTACTCCACAGGGAATTGAAGTTGATAAAGCCAATATTGAAGCTATTGAGAGTTGGTCGCAGCCCAAAATGGTCACACAAGTGAGGAGTTTCCTTGGCGTTGCTGGTTTCTATAGGCGTTTTGTGAGAGATTTCAGCACCATTGCTGCACCTCTCAACGAGCTTACAAAGAAGGATGTGCCTTTTGTTTGGGATACCGCACAGGAAGAAGCCTTCACGATACTGAAAGATAAGTTGACACATGCTCTTTACTCCAACTTCATGATTTTAATAAGACTTTTGAGCTTGAATGTGATGCTAGTGGAATTGGATTAGGAGGTTTGTTATTACAAGATGGCAAACCTGTTGCATACTTTTCTGAAAAATTGAGTGGGCCTAGTCTGAACTATTCTACTTATGATAAAGAATTGTATGCTCTTGTTCAGACCTTAGAAACATGGCAACATTATTAATGGCCCAAAGAATTTGTTATACATTCTGATCATGAATCTTTGAAACGCATTACAAGTCAAGGAAAATTGAACCATTGACATGCTAAATGGGTTGAATTCATTGAGACTTTCCATTATGTCATTAAACACAAGAAGGGTAAAGAAAATGTTATTGCTGATGCATTGTCTCGTCGTTATACTATGCTTTCACAACTTGACTTTAAAATATTTGGTTTGGAGACCATCAAAGATCAATATGTGCATGATGCTGAATTTAAAGATGTATTTCAGAATTGTAAGGAAGGGAGAACTTGGAACGAGTTGTTCTTAACAATGGATTTGTGTTTCGTGCTAACAAGCTATGCATTCCAGCTAGCTCCGTTCGTCTTTTGTTGTTGCAGGAGGCGCATGGAGGAGGATTAATGGGACACTTTGGCATCAAGAAGATGGAGGATATACTTGCTACACATTTCTTTTGGCCAAAGATGAGATGGGATGTTGAGCATTTTGTTGCTCGATGCACTACATGTCAAAAAAGCTAAGTCATGACTCAATCCTCATGGTTTATATATGCCTTTGCCTGTACCTTGTGTTCCTTGGGAGGATATATCTATGGACTTTGTTTTAGGTTTACCTCGAACAAAGAAGGGGAGGGATAGCATATCTGTTGTCGTGGATAGGTTCTCGAAAATGGCACACTTTATACCATGTCATAAAAGCGATGATGCTGTTAATGTTGCTGATTTGTTCTTTTGTGAAATTATTTGCTTGCATGGTGTGCCAAATACTATTGTTTCAGATCATGATACTAAATTTCTTTGCCACTGTTGGAGATGTTTATGGGCTAAGTTGGGGACTAAACTGCTTTTTAGTACTACTTGTCACCCCCAAACTGATGGACAAACTGAAGTAGTCAATAGAACATTGTCTACTATGATTAGGGCTGTTTTGAAGAATAATAAGAAAATGTGGGAAGATTGCTTGCCACATATTGAATTTTCTTATAATCGTTCAATGCATTCTACTACTAAGATGTGCCCTTTTGAAATTGTGTATGGTTTCCTACCTCGTGCACCTATTGATTTGTTGCCTCGTCCATCTTCAAAGAAGGTTAATTTTGATGCTGAAGAACGTGCTGAATTGATTTTAAAAATGCATGAGTTAAATAAGGAAAACATTGAGCGTATGAATGCTCAATATAGACTTGCTGGAGATAAGGGTAGAAAGCATGTTGTGTTTGCACCTGGAGATATTGTTTGGTTACATTTACGTAAGGATAGATTTCCTAATTTGCACAAATCAAAGCTAATGCCATGTGCTGATGGTCCTTTTAAGGTGTTAGAGAAAATAAATGATAATGCATATAAACTTGAGCTGCCTGCAGATTTTGGGGTTAGTCCCAGTTTTAACATTGCAGATTTGAAGCCTTATTTGGGTGAGGAAGATGAGCTTCTGTCGAGGACGACTTGATTTCAAGAAGGGGAGGGTGATGAGGACATCAATACCATTGTTACACCCACAGCCCCTACTACTATACATACTGGACCAATTACTAGAGCTCACTCACGCCAATTAAATTATCAGGTACTTTTGTTTCTTGGTAATGATTCTAATGTTCATGAGAATATGATGCTTCCTAAATTGGATACATTTGTTTTGCTTACAATTGAAGGGCCTGGCATGGATAAGAGGGATGAACACTGGAGAAAGACCAAGCATGGAGATGATGGCATGCGCAAGGGGATCAAGAACGGAGTTACAAGTGATGATTTCAGGACTTTGAAGCCACCATAAGGAGTGCATGAAGCCTTGGACGAAATATACAAGATGTCACTTCATAAATTTCGTCCAGAGGCTATTCTAGGTGCTGCGTCATCTTATTATTGGGCTAGGCCCATGTATTTTTTTGAAATACTTAAGTGTAGGCTATTTTTAGAGTCCATATGTATGGGGAAACAAGAGTTAGGGTTGGTTTCGGACCCCTCCTCCAAGGGCCACGAAATTCCCCCCTCTTCCTCCATATATACAACCCTTAGGGTGTCGTTTAGACTTTGGGTTTTGTTTAGATTAAAGTTCGCCATAGCTGCAACTTCGCGTACTTCGTTTGTGTTAAACGACTAGACAAAGGTGTCACAGAACCCCACCTTGATCAATAAAGTTTTCCTCTTATATTTGCAATATCCAGATTGCAATATCAGTTTCTCGCTTGTTCTTTGTTTGCCTGCAGGAAATAGACCTTCGTTGTCAGGTTGATCATGCTCCGGCGTGGTAAATAACCTCTTGGAGTTGGTTTAGTGATTGCTAAGGCGGGACGTCCTCGCACGTTCGTAGTCGGGTCGTTAAAGTCGACTTCCTCCAAAACGATAGCCACCATCTCATCGAAATACGAGACACCTTTGCCTCTATCAAAATTGCTCAATGAAAGGTCTATGGTAGGCATATGAATCATTCACAACACCAAAATATATGAAGTGTCTAAACACATGGCAAGCATAACATGCATAGGGTGTAGTGAAGATAGTGTGGCACTCAACACAATAGAAATAGCAATTGTTCATTATGTGTGAGGCAATCAAGTCAAGCATGTGACAAGCAATGGGACATGGCATATGTGAAGAAATGATATTGTTCCAACCAAGCATATGATAGGAGCAAATAGTCCAAGAACTGGATGCAACACACAAGACATATATATCATGATGCATGGAACGGTGAAAATGACTAGTCGAAGCAAGATCTCTAACATGTGTGCAATCGAGTTGTCCAAGATGAAAAATAAGTCTCATGGTGCAAGCAACACAAGTAGTATGATCCGCAATATCCATGTTCAAGAAAGATGTCACCGTCATGTAGGGTAGAACCCTAGTGGCCCGATCTTCCACGAAAAGGAGCGTATCCCGCGATGGACATGAAGAACACGAGGGTAAACACGAGAGAATCACTCAAACCATCAAGATAGATCACACATGCGCTAGATCCTCGAAACACGAGAGGAGATACAAGATCCACGATCAACAAAGGACGATACAAAGGGTAACCAGTTCTTCTCCGTGAGGAGGTCTTGAGGTCTTCTCCGTGAGGAGGTCTTGAGTCCAAGGTGGATCTTCTCCGAAGAGGGGCCGCGGTCTTTCTCGTGGAGTAGATCCATAACGGATGAGCAAAGCTCTATCTCTAATGAGCTACTACTTTGCTGCCCCTAGCTAGGATGAGGTGGGGAAGTATATATAGTCGAAGTACATGAAGGGGTAAGTTGGGGGATACATGGGGGGAAACCCCTGTTGTTGCGCATAGGTAGGGCGGTTGTACCGCTGGGAGCTCAGGTACTGGTTACTGGAGGTGTTCCGGGATGTGCTGAGCAGTTGTACCGGTGCTTGGGGCAGTTGTACCAGTCAGGTAGCTGTTGCGGGGATAAACCGGTGCTGTACTGGCCTTGCACCGCTTCATGACAGAAGCTTGACCGGTAGTTGACCGGTAGTCGAGCAGTTGTACCGCCAGGGCGGTAGTTGGGCGGTACATGGGCGGTTGTTCCGGGACTTCTAAGCTGGGAAGGTGTTCTTCATGCTCTTGATGTCCATCTTGCATCGTCATTTCTCCTTGGTTGCTTACTTGGTACCTAAGCACACAAAGCATCTCCGTTTGAGGTAGTAGCCATGTCTCAAGTGGGTTAAAGGGAAGTTCAACAAGGAAAGAGTAAACCTCGTTCTCGATGGCTCTCGCACGGGCTCTTGTCATTGGTCCAAGTGGTGTCGTGGGAGATGTAGGTAGGTCCATGGGGATGACCTTGGCATGCTCCACATCATCTCCCCTCCCTTGGGAAAGATCTGACCTCGTATCGAAATCCTCATCACCATGGTACGGGGAGAGATCTTTGATGTTGAAGATGTCGCTCATGGAGTACTTGTCGCGTGGGATGTCGATCTTGTAGGCGTTGTTGTTGTAGTGAGCAAGCACCTTGAAGGGTCCATCGGCTCGTGGTAGAAGTTTGGACTTGCGTTTATTGGGGAAGCGGTCCTTGCGAAGGTGTAGCCACACAAGATCTCCAATGTTGAATATCATGGGTTTCTTGTTGACGTTGAGCTTGGTCGCGAGTCGTTGTACTTGGCGCTCGATGGTGTGCCTTGTATCTTCATGCACCTTCTTGAGATGGTTCACGCGTGCACTTGCGTCCATATTGATGGGCTCTTGTAGTGGTAGCGGGAGAATGTCCAAAGGGGACAATGGGTTGAATCCGTAGACGACCTCGAAGGGGGAGTTGCCGGTAGTTGAGTGTTGTGCGTGGTTGTAGGCGAACTCAGCGATAGGTAGACACTCCTCCCACCCCTTGATGTTCTTCTTGATTAACACTCGTAGTACAATGGAGAGAGTGTAGTTGGTCACCTCTGTTTGGCCGTCGGTTTGAGGATGGTAAGCCATGGAGAAGAGTAGCTTGATTCCCAGCTTGGTGCATAGGGTCTTCCAGAAGTAGCTTAGGAACTTGACGTCGCGGTCTGAGACAATCGTATTTGGCACTCCATGTAGACGCAATATGTACCTACAAAAGAGATTCACAATATGTGAAGCATCATCTATCTTGTTGCAAGGAATGAAATGTGCCATCTTGGAGAAACAGTCCACAACAACAAATATCGAATCCTTTCCATTTCTAGTCCTAGGCAAACCAAGTACAAAATCCATGCTAATATCTTCCCATGGTTGATACGGAATTTGGAGAGGCATGTAAAGGCCATGGAATTGAGCTTCAGACTTAGCTTTGCGACATGTAGAGCATCGGTTGGTGAAGCGGTTGATGTCGCGAAACATCTTAGGCCAATAATAGTTCTTGGAGAGCGTAGCAAAAGTCGTGTCGCTTCCAAAATGTCCAATTAGTCCTCCTCCATGATATTCCTGCAAAATCAACAAACAAAGAGAAGACTCGGGGATGCAAAGTTTGTTAGCTCTCATAAGATATCCATATTTGATGTAATAGCGTTCCCAAGATGTATGCGTCAAACACTTGTCATAAGGAATAGCAAAAGTGGGATCATGCACATACAAGTCTTTTATGTGCGCAAAGCCAATGACATCCAATTCAAGTTGAGTAACAAGCATACATATGCGGGAAAGAGCGTCCGCCACAACATTTTCCTTACCTTTGATGTACTTGATGACATAAGGAAAAGACTCAATGAATTCACTCCATTTAGCATGATGCTTGTTCAACTTAGTTTGACCCTTAAGGTATTTAATAGTTTCATGATCGGTATGAATGACAAATTCATGAGGGCAAAGATAATGTTCCCATTCATGCAAAACTCGTACTAAAACATATAACTCTTTGTCATAGATAGAGTAATTGAGTTGCCCTCCGGAAAGTTTCTCACTAAAGTAAGCAATGGGGCGCTTCTTTTACGTTAACTCACCTCCTATGCCATTACCACTAGCATCACAATGAATCTCAAAGGGTTTCTCAAAGTTTGGTAAAGCAAGCACAGGAGCATGAGTAAGCAAATTCTTAAAGGGTGCATTCTTTTGCTCAAAGCATGCAAAGGTGAAGCAATGCTGCTAAAGTCCTTCACAAATCTATGATAGAAACTGGCTAAACCAAGGAAGCTACGCACTTGATGCAAGTTGGTTGGTTGTGGCCAAGTTTTAATAGCATTGATCTTGGAGTCATCAACATGAACACCCTTAGAGGAAACAACAAATCCCAAGAAAGCGAGCTTATCAACGCCTAAAAGGCACTTTTCCATATTAGCATAGAGTCGCTCTTTTAGAAGAGTTTGCAAAATGGTTCGAACATGGTTGGCATGATCTTTAAGAGATTTGATATAAACAAGGATATCATCAAAGTTGACCACAACAAACTCACCAATGTAAGGGCGAAAGACATGATTCATAAGACACATAAAAGTACCAGTGCTTCCGATAGACCCATAGGCATGACTAACCACTCATACAAACCAAACTTTGTTTTGAAAGCGGTTTTCCATTCATCACCCTCTTGTATGCGGATTTGATAGTAACAACTTTTAAGATCAATATTAGAAAATATAGTGGCACCACTAAGTTCATCAAGCATATCATCAAGGCGTGGAATGGGATACCTATAGCGAATGGTGATAGCATTAATAGGTCTACAATCGGAGCACATGCGAAAGCTACCATCTCGTCTTGGCACAAGAATGACCGGAACGGCACAAGGACTCAAACTTTCGCGCACATGTCCATGGTCTATGAGTTGATTTACTTGCCTTTGTATTTCTTTGGTTTCTTTGGGGTTGACGCGGTATGGAGCTTTGTTTGGAAGAGGTGCTCCGGAGATGAGGTCGATGCGGTTCTCGATGCCTCATAGTGCAGGTAGTCCCGGAGGTAGATCGTCGGGGAAAACATCTTGGAATTCCTGCAAAAGAGAAGACAACACTAAAGGTAGAGTGTGAGAGGTGTTAGCTTTTGGTGCGTCGTCCTTGCACAAAAGGACATAGTGTAGGACACTAGATGGGTTCTCACACACTACTCTTATCTCACGTTTGGTGGCAAATAGAACAAAGTTCTTCTTTTCGCTCATCGTGGAGGCACTCAATTTGAGCTTGTGGTGCTCACTCTCTTTTTGGTGGTTCGCTCTCTCACCATTCTCTCCATGATGGGTGGCTTGCTTGTCAGCGATCATTTGGCTTGGAGACATAGGGCGAAGTACGTACTGCTTTCCTTTCATCTTGAAGATGTAGTGGTTCGTTCTGCCGTTGTGGATGACACCTCTATCAAATTGCCATGGGCGTCCAAGAAGAAGGTGGCACACGGTCATTGGAACGACATCATACACCAAAGTGTGTTCGTAGGCGCCAATTTTGAAGGAGACTTATACTCGATGCTCGACTTGGATAGTGCTGGAGTTGCTAAGCCATTGAACTTTGTAGGGATGTGGGTGCTTCGTCTTGGGCAACTGGAGCTTGGAGAAAAGTTCTTCACTTGCGAGGTTATGACAACTCCCTCCATCAATGATGACCTTGACGGACCTTCCATTGATGCAGGCCTTGGTATGAAAGATATGGAATCTTTGGTCTTCTTATCGGTGATGTTGGAGGGTCAAGACCTTGGAGACAATTAGAGCGGGACTGGAATCTTCATCACAAAAGACTTGTTCCTCTTCATCGTTCACTTGCCAGTGCATGGCTACTTGCTCAAGTTCTTCCGTTTCTCCTTCGCTCATGGAGTCGTATGTACCATCGTCGTTGAGGATCATGGTTCACTTGTTGGTACACTCAAAGGACTTGTGGCCTCAGCCTCCGCATGTGAAGAATTTGAAGGAACTTGTCTTGACGGTCTCATCGGTTGGGGTAGATGATGATGAAGCTCTCGGCTTGAAGTTGCTCATTGTAGGAGGATGACTTGATGTTGTCTAAGCTTTCTTGTAACTCGACTTGTCGACGTTGCTTGTAGAAGGCTTTGTTGATGTAGAAGGTGTTAGAGTCGTTGAAGCTTGGTTGTTGTTGAAGCCGTATGACTTGGATGAGAACTTGGCATACTTGAAGTCTTCTTGCACTTGACATTCCGCTTTGGTAGCTTGATGCACTAGCTCGATGAGGTTCGAGTACGGTTGGAAGTCAGCGATCTTCTTGATGGGATGATTGAGTCCATTCAAGAAACATGCCATAGTTTGCTCATCATCTTCCATGACATTGGCTCGTATGATTGCAATCTCCATTTCCTTGTAGTACTCTTCAATGCTCTTGGTTCCTTGCTTGAGTAGTTGGAGTTTCTTGAAGAGGTCGCGGTTGTAGTAGGTAGGCACTGATAGAGGGGAAGGTGTCCCGTCTTTTGATGAGATGGTGGCTATTGTTTTGGTGGAAGCCGACTTTGATGAACCGACTACGAACATGCGAGGACGTCTCACCTTAGCAATCGCTAAACCAACTCCGAGAGGATATTGACCACGCTAGAGCATGATCAACCTGACCATGAAGGTCTGTTCCTGCAGGCAAACGAAGAACAAGCAAGAAACTAAGATTGCAATCTGGATATTGCGAATATAAGAGGAAAGCTTTATTGATCAAGGTGGGGTTCTGTGACGCCTTTGTCTGGTCGTTGAACACAAACGAAGTATGTGAAGTTGCAGCTATGGCAAACTTTAATCTAAACAAAACCCAAAGTCTAAACGATGCCCTAAGGGCTGTATATATGGAGGAGAGAGGGGGGAATTTCGTGGCCCTTGGAGGAGGGGTCCGAAACCAACCCTAACTCTTGTTTCCCCACACATACAGACTCTAAAAACAACCTATAATCAATCAAGTATTTCGAAATTACATGTGCCTAGCCCAAAAATAAGGTGACGCAACACCTTGGAAAGCCTCTGGACGAAATTTATGAAGTGGCATCTTGTATATTTCGTCCAAGGCGTCATGCACTCATTATGGTGGCTTCAAAGTCCTGGAATCATCACTTGTAACTCCGTTCCTGTTCCCCTTGCACACACCATCATCTCCATGCTTGAACTTGCTCCAAGGTTCATCTTTCTTGTCCAAGCTAGGCCCTTCATTTGTAAGCAAAACAAATGTATCCAATTTAGGCAGCATCATATTCTCATGAACATTAGAAGCGTTACCAAGAAACGAAAGTACCTGGTAATTTAATTGGCATGCACGAGCTCTAGTAATTGGTCCACTATGTATAGCAGCAGGGGCTGTGGGTGTAACAATGGTATTGATGTCCTCATTAGGCACGAAGCGTGCTCTCATGACATCCTTCATTTGTGGTTCACCTCTTGCCTCACGGCATTCGATGACTTGTTACCACAAAATGAGGACATAGTCTTGGAACTCAAGGGATGCCATCGCGATCTTCTTCTCTTCTTCATAGTTGTGCAAATGGAAGATTTTGTCGACCTTCAATGCCCATGAAAGGTACTCTTCAGGATCATTGCTTCCATTGAACTTGGGCATGGTGAATTTTAGCTTGTGGTAGTGTTGCTCTTCATTGTGTTCGGGACGGGGATGATGACATCCTTGACGAGGATGATCGTCTCTCACAATTTGCTCTTGCCATGGAGTATTTCCATTGTCTTCTTGTTCTTGTTGAACTTGATGTTCTTGGCGAGCTTGTGGAGTAACTTGTTGAGCTTGACATTGCACGCGAGCTTGATATCTTCGTTCGTGAATTTCTTCGCGAAGTGCTTCTTCATGTTCATGAGCTTGTCGGCCTCGGTTGGCTATGACTCGACTTAAATCTCGGAGAGCTTGTTGCGCCTCAAGTGCTTGAGCATATCGCAATTGTTGCTCTTGACGTTGTGCATCGACATCTTGTGCTTCTTCGTGTAGATGCGCTCGCTCTTCCTCTTCGTGGTGGCGTTGTCGTTTCCGTTCTCGTGCTTGCGCAAAGGTAGCTTGGTTTTGACGTTGTCGGTGCTCTTGAGAGTCGTTGTCGCATAGAGGATTGAGGCTTGCTTGACGATCATTGCGCGCGGCAAGGCGAAGAGTGTTCGATGTCGGTGTACTTGAGCCGGAGAGGGTGAAGTCGGAGTGTCGACCTGAGCGGCTCCATCTTTGATTTGCACAAATTAGGAAATCTATCCTTACGCAAATGTAACCAAACAAGATCTCCAGGTGCAAACACAACATGTTTTCTACCCTTATCTCCAGCAAGTTTATATTTAGCATTCATACGCTCAATGTTTTCCTTAGTTAACTCATGCATTTTTAAAATCAATTCAGCACGTTCTTTAGCATCAAAATTAACCTTCTCCGAAGATGGAAGAGGCAACAAATCAGTAGGTGCACGAGGTAGGAAACCATACACAATTTCAAAAGGGCACATCTTAGTAGTAGAATGCAATGAATGATTATAAGCAAATTCAATATGAGGCAAACATTCTTCCCACATTTTCTTATTATTCTTCAAAACAGCCCTAAGCATAGTAGACAATGTTCTATTGACTACTTCAGTTTGTCCATCAGTTTGGGGGTGACAAGTAGTAGTAAAAAGCAGTTTAGTCCCCAATTTAGCCCATAAACATCTCCAAAAGTGGCTAAGAAATTTAGTATCACGATCTGAAACAATAGTATTTAGCGCACCATGCAAGTGAATAATTTCACGAAAGGACAAATCAACAACATTAACAACATCATCGCTTCTACGACATGGTATAAAGTGTGCCATTTTCGAGAATCTATCCACGACAAAAAATATGCTATCCCTCCCCTTCTTTGTTCGAGGTAAACCTAAAACAAAGTCCATAGATATGTCCTCCCAAGGAACACTAGGTACATGCAAAGGCATATATAAACCATAAGGATTGAGTCGTGACTTAGCTTTTTGACATGTAGTGCAGCGAGCAACAAAATGCTCAACATCTCGTCTCATCTTTGGCCAAAAGAAATGTGTAGCAAGTATGTCCTCCGTCTTCTTCATGCCAAAGTGTCTCATTAATCCTCCTCCATGCGCCTCCTGCAACAACAAAAGACGAACGGAGCTAGCTCGAATGCATAGCTTGTTAGCACGGAACACAAATCCATCATTAACGACAAAATTGTTCCACGTTCTTCCTTCTTTACAATTCTGCATTACATCTTTAAAATCAGCATCATGCACATATTGATCTTTGATGGTCTCCAAACCAAATATTTTGAAGTCAAGTTGTGAAAGCATAGTATAGCGACGAGACAATGGATCAGCAATAACATTTTCTTTACCCTTCTTGTGTTTAATGACATAAGGGAAAGTCTCAATGAATTCAACCCATTTAGCATATCTACGATTCAATTTAGCTTGACTTTTAATATGTTTCAACGATTCATGATCAAAATGTATAAGAAATTCTTTGGTCCATAAATAATGTTGCCATGTTTCTCAAGTCCGAACAAGAGCATATAATTCTTTATCATAAGTAGAATAATTCAGACTAGGCCCCCTCAATTTTTCAGCAAAGTATGCAACAGGTTTGCCATCTTGTAATAACACACCTCCTAATCCAATTCCACTAGCATCATATTCAAGCTCAAAAGTCTTATTTAAATTAGGAAGTTGGAGTAAAGGAGCATGTGTCAACTTATCTTTCAATACCGTGAAGGCTTCTTCCTGTGCGGTACCCCAAACAAAAGGGACATCCTTCTTTGTAAGCTCATTGAGAGGTGCAGCAATGGTGCTGAAATCTCTCACAAAAATCCTACAGAATCCAGCGAGGCCAAGGAAACTCCTCACTTGTGTGACCGTTTTGGGCTGCGGCCAACTCTCAATAGCTTAAATCTTGGCTTTATAAACTTCAATTCCCTGTGGAGTAACAACATAGCCAAGAAAAGATACTCGGTCGGTGTAGAAGGTGCACTTGCCAAGGTTGCCAAACAAATGTGCATCACGTATAGCAATAAAAACAACACGTAAATGTTCCAAATGTTCCTCCAAAGATTTGCTATAAATCAATATGTCATCAAAGTAAACTACCAAAAATCGTCCAATGAAAGCACGTAAAAGTTCGTTCATTAACCTCATGAAATGTAACACCCTCGATGCGACTATAGCTCCCACATGTCGAGGCACGACTTAGAGACATAATCGCATTGAAGGCATATGTCGCAAGTTAGGCAATCTTCACAACATCCCATGTAATATAAATAATAAAGGGGAGATAACATAGTTGGCTTACACTCGCCACGTCAATCAAGAACATAAATAACATTACATCATCCAAACACTCATGGCCCGACTACGGCGCCAAAATAAAAGAGAACCCAACATGCGACACGGTCCCGATCACCCCCAACTGGGCACCACTACTGATCATCAGGAAAGGAAACATAGTAACATGGAGAGTCCTCCTTGAACTCCCACTTGAGCTCAAACGCGTCTCCTGGAGCGGAATCATCAGGCCCTGCATCTGGTGTAATAGTAATCTGTGAGCCATAGGGACTCAGCAATCTCGCACCCTCGCGATCAAGACTATTTAAGCTTATAGGTATGGCAAGGTAAATATAAATGGAGCTGCAGCAAGCGACTAGCAAAATATGGTGGCTAACTTATTCGCAAAAGAGAGTGAGAAGAGGAGGCAAAGCGCGAGCGAAAAACTAGAGAGCAACCTGCGCAAACATTACTCCAACACCGTGTCCACTTCCCGGACTCCGTGGAGAAGAGGCCATCACGGTAACACACTCAGTTGATTCTTCAAGACACTTTGACAGGTTAAAACAAGACCAGCAACACCGCCCAAATGTGCCGACAAATCCCGATAGGAGCTGCACATAACTCGTTCTCAGGGCACACTCAGATAAGCAATCCGTACAACTAAAACCAGCCCTCAAGTTTCCCCGAGGTGGCGCTGCAAGGGGCTCTAGGTTGGACCAACACTCAGAGGAGCACTGGCCCGGGGGGGGGGGTTAAATAAGATGACCCTCGGGCTCCGGAAACCCAAGGGAAAAAGAGGCTAGGTGGCAAATGGCAAAACCAAGGTTGGGCATTGCTGGAAAAACTTTAATCAAGGCGAACTATCAAGGGGTTCCCATTATAACCCAACCGCGTAAGGAACGCAAAATCCGGGAACATAACACCGATATGACGGAAACTAGGGTGGCAAGAGTGGAACAAAACACTAGGCGATAGGCCGAGCCTTCCACCCTTTACCAAGTATATAGATGCATTAAGATAACATGGCAATATAATGATATCCCAACAAGTAAATAAATGACCCAACAAGGAACGACCTCCAATCTTCACCTGCAACTAGCAACGCTATAAGAGGGGCTGAGCAAAGCGGTAACATAGCCAATCAACGGTTTGCTAGGACAAGGTGGGTTAGAGGTTTGACATGGCAATTTGGGAGGCTTGAAAGCGAGTGGTAGGCATCGTAGCATTGGCATAGCAAAAGAGCGAGCAAACTAGCATAGCAAACATAGTAGTGATTTCGAGGGTATGATCATCTTGCCTGTAAAGTTGTCAGAGTTGACTGGATCCTCAAAAGCAAACTCAACGGGCTCCTCGTTAGCGAACTCGTCTCCTGGCTCTACCCAAACAAGACAAACAAGCAACAAGGACACAATCAACCACGTGCAAGGATCAAACAATATGATGCAATGATGATATGCTATGCGGGATGCGATGCGGGATGCATATGCAAGATATGACAGGAAATGCAAGAACCTGGCCTCAACTTTGAAATCCAAGTGTGCCACTAGGAAGATGAGATGAAATTGCTTGAAAACGATATAAAGAACGCCGTAATCGGAGTTACGGTTTGGAAATGGCAAGCGATTCAAAATTGACACCGGTCTGCGATTTACAGCAAGTAGCCATCTAAATGCAACGAGATGAACATGCTACAGCACTGAAACATGACAACAAAATACATGGCAGGGATGCATTCATGATGCTTAACAAAAGTCTAGCACTGAGCTACGGCCAATTCATCCATTAACAGGTTCAAACAAGCATGGCAAAAAATGCATATGGCAAACAGATCTCAGACTTAGTGAAATCAACACTTGTCTGGAATTTCAGATCAGATAGCACTCTTCGGAGCAACAAAACTACATGCTATAGGACCTGAACATGGCAAAGTAAAGCATGGAATGGAGCTACTTAAAGAGCTTAACAAAAGTCCCTTAGTGACCTTGAGCCAAAAGGGATCATAAAATTCAATTGCAAGCATGTGAACATAGCAAAAACATAATCAGTTTTTAGACTTAGTGAAAACTGGAGCATGCTGAAAACAGATATCACTAGGCATGTTTATGAGCTCTATGCACTCACTACGGTGCAAGTCATGAAAAACTAAGCATACACCCATCAAGAACACACAAAATGCAAGCTATACATGGCAAGAACAAAAGCATAGCATGCACGGATCAACTACAACATCATCGGCAAAATTGCAAACAAGTTGACAATCTGCCAAGATTCACAAAGTAGCAAAAGTAGAGCTCGATTGACTCAAGCTAGAGTGCTCCATAAATGCAAACAAATACATGGATGTATAGATCACTACAAGATTAACAAAACATCCTTACTGGTCATCCTCAAAAGAGGCACGGATCACTAGGTAACAACATGAACATGTGGCATCATGAGATAAACAGATCAAGGACTTAGTGGAAATGCTAAGTCCCTGAAAACAGAATTACCAAGTGCACCACTTTGCAATCTTGTGCTAGTCACCACACACATCACAAAAATACATGGGTTGCACCTCTGGAAATATGACAAAACCCTTTACAAAACATATGTAGAGCATCAGGGCATATCATGCACACATTAATCATGGCAAAAATGACAAAAACCTAAATGGAGTAGCAGATCTGACAATTATCTCAAGTAGCCCTCTTCTAACAGCATTTCGGGCATCAAGATGAACTCAAATGAAAATGATGCAATGGAATGAAATAATGTACTCTCTGAGATGAACATTTTGATATGCTATATGCATGAATCGAAGCTACGGATGCAAAGTTACGAGGCTATGAACATGAGCACTTGGATCTGGAATTTTTGGGACTTAGAAGAAAAAAAACAACCTCTACGGGACAGATCTAGGGTTTCAGTGGGCACGCGGCCCGAGGCAAGTCCGGCGAGCTCCCTCGGCTCCGGCGAGCTTGACGGAGCGGCGGGGAGGCGAGGGGGAGATCGCCCCGGCCTCTCCCGGCCGGATCCGGCGGCGGGGAGGCGAGGCGGCGCGGGGAGGCGGCTGGGCGAGGCTCCCGCGGTGGCGGCGAGGTTCCGGTGGAGGCGGCCGGCGACGAGGCGGCATGCAGGCGGCACCGTCCGAGGCGGCGAAGGCGGCGCGGGCGAGTGGCGTCGGGGAGGAGAAGGGCGCGGGCGGCGCGGCGTCTGCGGGCCGCGGGGGCCCCGGCTGGGCCGCGCGGGCCTCGGGTGGTGGCGGCTTGCCACGTGGCAGGCGGCTAGAGGCCGCGGGCGGCGGCGGACATGTCCGGTGCGCGCGAGGTGGATTTTTTTAGGGTTTCGGACGAGGGGGGATCCGGATTTTCAGGGACAGGCCATATATAGGCATAGGGGGAGCTAGGAGAGTCCAAATGAGGTGCGGTTTTCGGCCACGTGATCGTGATCGAACGCTCTAGATGATGGAGGAGGTTTAGGTCGCCTCTCTTGCTGACAATCTTGAAAAGTCCCACGTATCTAGGGGCAAGCTTCCCTTTGATACCGAAGCGACGAGTACCTTTCATAGGAGAGACGCAGAGGTAAACATGATCTCCGATCTCGAAAGTCAAATCACGGTGCTTACTATCATAGTAGCTCTTCTGGCGGGATTGGGCTGCTTTGAGGTTATCACGAATGACTTTGCACATTTCCCCTGCCTCTGTGATTAAGTCATTACCCAAAAGCTGACGTTCACTGGTTTCAGACCAGTTGAGAGGGGTACGGCACTTCCTGCCATACAGAATTTCAAATGGGGCCTTGCCCGAACTTGCTTGAAAACTGTTGTTGTAGGAGAATTCAGCATAAGGAAGACAATCCTCCCACTTCATGCCGAAGGAGATCACACAAGCCCTGAGCATATCTTCAAGAATCTGGTTGACACGCTCGACTTGACCGCTAGTTTGAGGATGGAAAGCTGTGCTGAAGCGGATGTTGGTGCCCATGGCCTTCTGGAAAGAATCCCAAAACTTCGAGGTAAAGATGCTGCCATGGTCTGAAGAGATCACTTGTGGAATACCGTGCAGAGAGACAATACGAGAGGTATAGAATTCCGCCAATTGAGCTGCAGTGATCGACTCTTTGATAGGCAGAAAATGAGCCACTTTAGTGAGTTTATCGATGACAACGAATATAACATCATTGCCACGCTTGGACTTAGGAAACCCAGTCACGAAGTCCATCTCAACATGGTCAAACTTCCATTCTGGAATGGCAAGAGGTTGGAGGAGACCAGCTGGCCTTTGGTGTTCTGCCTTCACTCTTCTGCAGACATCACATTCATTCACGAATTGAGCAATCTCGCGCTTCATTCGAGTCCACCAATAAGCCTGCTTGAGGTCCTGATACATCTTTGTGCTCCCAGGGTGGATGGAGAGGAGAGAATTATGAGCCTCGTTCATGATCACTTTACGAAGTTCACCTTTGGGTACAACAATACGACCCTCGAAGAAGAGAGTATCCTTGTCATCAAGGCGGTAGCACTTGTACTTGGGCTGACTCTTGGCAATCCCAATCTTCACCTTTTTCACCATAGCATCAAGAAGCTGGGCTTGGCGAATCTGGTCTTCCAAGGTAGGAGAGACTTGAAGGTTGGTGAGGAAACCTTGAGGAACAACTTGCAAATTAAGTTTGTGGAAAGCTTCGCAAAGCTCGGGTTGATAAGGCTTGAGAATCAGACTGTTGCAATACGCTTTCCTGCTCAAAGCGTCAACAATCACATTGGCCTTGCCTGGAGTATACTCGATACTCGGATTATACTCTTGAATCATTTCGACCCATCGAGTTTGCCTGAGGTTGAGATTAGGCTGAGTGAAGATGTACTTGAGACTCTTTTGATCAGTGAAAATATCCACTTTCCTTCCCAATAGAAGATGTCTCCAAGTCAAAAGAGCATGCACAACTGCCGCCAACTCGAGATCATGAGTGGGGTAGTTCTTCTCATTGGGCTTCAACTGGCGAGAAGTATAAGCAACAACTTTCTTCTCTTGCATCAAAACTACGCCAAGACCTTGGAGAGAGGCATCACAAAAGACCTCGTACGGCTTGGATTCATCAGGCGGAGTCAGAACTGGAGCAATGATCAATTTCTCTTTCAAAGTGTTGAAAGCAATGTCACACTCCGGAGACCAAACGTACTTGACGTGCTTCTAGAGAAGATTAGAGAGAGGCTTCACGATCTTAGAAAAGTTTTCAACGAATCTTCGGCAATAGCTTGCGAGACCGAGGAAGCTACGGAGTTGCTTCACGTTCTGAGGAGGTTCCCAATTCACAATTGCCGACACCTTCTCAGGATTCACGGCAATGCCCTTGGCAGAGATGATATGACCAAGATAAAGAACCTCATCGAGCCAAAATTCGCACTTGGAGAACTTGGCGTAGAACTTGTGTTCCCTGAGCTTATCAAGAACCAAACGCAAGTGCTTGGCATGATCTTCCTTGTTCTTGGAGAAAACCATAATGTCGTCGAGATAGACCAAAACGAAGTCATTGGTGTAGGCATTGAAGATGAAGTTCATCATGCGAGAGAACGTTGGAGGAGCGTTGACGAGGCCAAAAGACATGACAGTGTATTCATATGAACCATAGCTTGTCCTGAAAGCCGTCTTGGGAATATCTTGCTCACGGATTCGAATCTGATGATAACCCATACGGAGATCAAGCTTGGAGAATACTTGGGCACCTTTGAGTTGTTCGAACAGCTCATTGATGTTGGGAAGTGGGTATTTGTTCTTGATGGTCTTCTTGTTCAATGGACGGTAATCAACACAAAGTCGGTCCGTTCCATCCTTCTTCTTCACAAAAAGAACACCACAACCCCACGGAGAAGAACTAGGCCGGATGAGACCCATCCTCTCTTGAATATCGAGTTGCTTCTTCAGCTCCTTCAACTCTTCAGGTCCGAGCTTGTAAGGACGCTTGCGCACAGATTCCGTGCCAGGCTCAAGATCAATAACGAATTGAACTGGCCGGTGCGGAGGCATTCCTGGAAGCTCTTCTGGAAAGACGTCTTGATATTTGCAAACGACTGGAATTTGCAAGATAGCATCCAGTTCACTCTTCTCATTGAGAGAAAACAGACGGATGATATCATCACGAGCGGCAAAGACAATTACATCCTCAGACGAATGAGTCAATTGAATCTGCCTGGCTGCACAATCAAGCTGAGCCTTGTGCTTAGAAAGCCAATCCATTCCGAGAATAAGATCAATATCCGAGTCACCAAGAACATTTGGAGAGGACAAGAACTTATAGTCACCCAAAGTGATAGTAAAATCTGGAACGCATACTCGAGATGTCATTTGACGGGCCGGAGAGACAATAGCCAACGGTTTCGACAACACTTGAGTAACAAAATCATGCTTAGATGCAAAAGGTCTCGAGATGAAACAATGCGAAGCACCAGTGTCAAAAAGAACTCTTGCGGGAATATCATTAACAGGAAGGTTACCCATGATGACATCTGATGAATCCTCTGCCTGAGCTGCATTCACCATATTGACCTTGGCGTACTTGGGGTTATGCTTGACCACAGCTGTACTTGCCGATCTGACAGGAGGAGGAGGAGGAAGACGCCTCTCATTGAAACACTTGTTGGCATAGTGACCCTTCTGTTGGCACTTGTTGCACGTGACCTCTGAAAGCGGACGGTGATATGGAGCACTCGATCTTGGAGCTTGAGACGAAGTCTTGTTCTAAAAGCCAGGGTTGGGTGGGTGGGAAGAACCACTGCCACTTTTGCTCTTCTGCTGATACGGCTGACGGAACAGAGGAGGAGGAAGCCAATACTTCTGCTGCTTGGCCACTTGAGTAGAGGAAGAAGGAGTAACATCTCTGACTTGCTTCTTGGAAGCATCACACCTCAACTGAGCAGCCTCTTGCTTCAGTGCCATGTTGTAGAATTCATCGTATCTCAAAGGCTCAAAGAGAACAAGAGTTAGCTGAATTTCTTCTCTGAGACCACCCCTGAACTGATATATCATGCTCTTCTCATCAGGGACGTCCTTCTTGGCAAAGCGGGCGAGCTTTTGAAACAAATTGTTTTAGTCATAGACAGACAAAGAGCCTTGCTTCAGATTGCGGAATTCCTCACGCTTGCTTTCAACCACGCTCTGAGGAATATGATGAGCTCAGAAATCTCGACGGAAATCATCCCAAGTGATAACACGTCCACCTCGGGAATCCTTGTACTGCTGGAACCATTCTGCAGATTGATCTTTGAGTTGGAAGGAAGCGAACTTAACAAAGTCCTCAGGCCTGACGTTACTGCACTCGAAATGCTTGCATAGATCCACAAGCCAATCGTCAGCATCGGTTTCCTCAACACAATTGCTGAAAGTCTTTGGCCCGTTAGCAAGGAACTGGTTGAGTGAAGCAAAATGATTCTGATTGTTGCCTTGATTCCCTTGGTTGCCTTGATTGCGCTCTTGGAGAATTTGCATGATCAACTGTGTGTTTGCATTGGTTGCGGCCATCACAGCTTGCCATGCCTCCGGAGGAGGTGGAGGTGGTGGCGGATCAGGATTCGGAGTCGTGCGTGTTGGAGGAGCCATCCTGAAGAGGTTGACATCCATTAGCACATTGATAGACAAATATTGAAGCTGAATCCAACAGAATGAAAATTGCAACATATAGTCTTCACATCCGAACAAAATGAACGAATTCATTCCTCTTGAAATGGTCACATATCCATAAATTGAGAAGCCACGTAGAATTAAGGTAGAGAAATAAATCAACAAGGTACGGATCAAGAACGAATAATCGGTAAGAAATCCCAATCTCAAACCAATATCCGTGGAAGAAGAACTAGAGCTACAAGAATTCCCACCTATGAAACTCCCGAACCTTTCCGGTTATGCAATCAGGTGTTGGGGATACAGGGGAAGCATAATATCTCACCCAAATCTAGCAAATCCTACATCCAGCTGTATCCATCCTTCAACACATAACCAAGAAAAACTTCGGAAACCATCTACCTCAACCTTCGAAAAGCATCCATTATACAAGTTATGGCGATACTCCCGAACTCCCGCCCCAGTACTGGGTGGCGTCGAGGTTATCTCACCAATGAACTGCATAAAAGAGATTTTTGATGTCAGCGTACTAAACTCAGGTATTCTAGAACTGCAACGATAAAATTATGATGACAACACCTCAGAGCTCAACTCCCCAGGACACTTCCACTAAACCCCTGACAGGAGGCACCAAGACAATGTTCTCATCATAAAACCATTGGAACGATTCCAAGATACCCGCGTGATCCTAAATTTTTTTAGTGAAATTTGAGAAGAGAAGAGTCAAAACTCTACGTCAGGATGCCTTACCAGAGCGATGAGGAGACTGGGAAGTAAAACGAATTCCTAAACTCTCCGATATATAATTCCTAAATGACTCAAAACATTTTTTCTAGACACAACTCGGCCGCTAAAAACGATCAAGCAATGGGGCTCCTAAGGTCGGGGAAGGCTCTGATTACCAACTTGTAACACCCTCGATGCGACTATAGCTCCCACGTGTCGAGGCACGACTTAGAGACATAATCGCATTGAAGGCATATGTCGCAAGTTAGGCAATCTTCACAACATCCCATGTAATATAAATAATAAAGGGGAGATAACATAGTTGGCTTACACTCGCCACGTCAATCAAGAACATAAATAACATTACGTCATCCAAACACTCATGGCCCGACTACGACGCCAAAATAAAAGAGAACCCAACATGCGACACGGTCCCGATCACCCCCAACTGGGCACCACTACTGATCATCAGGAAAGGAAACATAGTAACGTTGAGAGTCCTTGTCGAACTCCCACTTGAGCTCAAATGCGTCTCCTGGAGCGGAATCATCAGGCCCTGCATCTGGTGTAATAGTAATCTGTGAGCCACAGGGACTCAGCAATCTCGCACCCTCGCGATCAAGACTATTTAAGCTTATAGGTATGGCAAGGTAAATATAAGTGGAGCTGCAGCAAGCGACTAGCAAAATATGGTGGCTAACTTATTCGCAAAAGAGAGCGAGAAGAGGAGGCAAAGCGCGAGCGAGAAACTAGAGAGCAACCTGCACAAATATTACTCCAACACCGTGTCCACTTCCCGGACTCCGCCGAGAAGAGGCCATCACGGTAACACACTCAGTTGATTCATTTTAATTAAGTTAAGGTTCAAGTTATCTACAATTGGACATTAACAAATTCCCATCTGCCCATAACCGCAGGCACGGCTTTCGAAAGTTCAAATCCCTGCAGGGGAGTCCCAACTTAGCCCATGACAAGCTCTCACGGTCAACGAAGGAATCGACCTCCTCCCAAGACGTTCCGATCAGACTCGGTATCTCGATTCTTCAAGACACTTCGACAGGTTAAAACAAGACCAGCAACACCGCCCGAATGTGCCGACAGATCCCGATAGGAGCTGCACATAACTCGTTCTCAGGGCACACTCAGATAAGCAATCCGTACAACTAAAACAAGCCCTCAAGTTTCCTCGAGGTGGCGCTGCAAGGGGCTCTAGGTTGGACCAACACTCACAGGAGCACTAGCCCGGGGGGGGGGGGGTAAATAAGAAGACCCTCGGGCTCCGGAAACCCAAGGGAAAAAGAGGCTAGGTGGCAAATGGTAAAACCAAGGTTGCGCATTGCTAGAAAAGTTTTAATCAAGGCGAACTATCAAGGGGTTCCCATTATAACCCAATCGCGTAAGGAACGCAAAATCCGGGAACATAACACCGATATGACGGAAACTAGGGTGGCAAGAGTGGAACAAAACACTAGGCGATAGGCCGAGCCTTCCACCCTTTACCAAGTATATAGATGCATTAAGATAACAAGGCAATATAATGATATCCCAACAAGTAAATAAATGACCCAATAAGGAACGACCTCCAATCTTCACCTGCAACTAGCAACGTTATAAGAGGGGCTGAGCAAAGCGGTAACATAGCCAATCAACGGTTTCCTAGGACAAGGTGGGTTAGAGGTTTGACATGGCAATTTGGGAGGCTTTAAAGCGAGTGGTAGGCATCATAGCATTGGCATAGCAAAAGAGCGAGCAAACTAGCATAGCAAAGATAGTAGTGATTTCGAGGGTATGATCATCTTGCCTGCAAAGTTGTTATAGTTGACTGGATCCTCAAAAGCAAACTCAACGGGCTCCTTGTTAGAGAACTCATCTCCCGGCTCTACCCAAACAAGACAAACAAGCAACAAGGACACAATCAACCACGTGCAAGGATTAAACAATATGATGCAATGATGATATGCTATGCGGGATGCGATGCGGGATGCATATGCAAGATATGATAGGAAATGCAAGAATCTGGCCTCAACTTGGAAATACAAGTGTGCCACTAGGAATATGAGATGAAATCGCTTGAAAACGATATAAAGAACGCTGGAATCGGAGTTACAGTTTGGAAATGGCAAGCGATTCAAAATTGACACCGGTCTGCGATTTACAGCAAGTAGCCATCTAAATGCAACGAGATGAACATGCTACAGCACTGAAACATGACAACCAAATACATGGCAGGGATGCATTCATGATGCTTAACAAAAGTCTAGCACTGAGCTACGGCCAATTCATCCATTAACAGGTTCAAACAAGCATGGCAAAAAATGCATATGGCAAACAGATCTCAGACTTAGTGAAATCAACACTTGTCTGGAATTTCAGATTAGATAGCACTCTTCGGAGCAACAAAACTACATGCTACAGGACCTGAACATGGCAAAGTAAAGCATGGAATGGATCTACTCAAAGATCTTAACAAAAGTCCCTTAGTGACCTTGAGCCAAAAGGGATCAGAAAATTCAATTGCAAGCATGTGAACATAGCAAAAACATAATCAGTTTTCAGACTTAGTGAAAACTGGAGCATGCTGAAAACAGATATCAAGTAGGCATGTTTACGAGCTCGATGCACTCACTACGGTGCAAGTCATGAAAAACTAAGTATACACCCATCAAGAAAACACAAAATGCAAGCTAGACATGGCAAGAACAAAAGCATAGCATGCACGGATCAACTACAACATCATCGGCAAAATTGCAAACAAGTTGACAATCTGCCCAAATTCACAAAATAGCAAAAGTAGAGCTCGATTGACTCAAGCTAGGGTCCTCCATAAATGCAAACAAAGACACGTATGGATAGAGCACTACAATATTAACAAAACATCCTTACTGTTCATCCTCAAAAGAGGCACGGATCACTAGGAAACAACATGAACATATGGCATCATGAGATAAACAGATCAAGGACTTAGTGGAAATGCTAAGTCCCTGAAAACAGAATTACCAAATGCACCACTTTGCAAGCTTGTGCTAGTCACCACACACATCACAAAAATACATGGGTTGCACCTCTGGAAAGATGACAAAACCCTTTACAAAACATATGTAGAGCATCAGGGCATATCATGCACACATTAATCATGGCAAAAATGACAAAAACATAAATGGAGTAGCAGATCTGACAATTATCTCAAGTAGCCCTCTTCTAACATAATTTCGGGCATCAAGATGAACTCAAATGAAAATGATGTAATGGAATGAAATGATGTACTCTCTGAGATGAACATTTTGATATGCTATATGCATGAATCGGAGCTGCGGATGCAAAGTTACGAGGCTATGAACATGAGCACTTGGATCTGGAATTTTTGGGACTTGGAAGAAAAAAAACAACCTCTCCGGGACAAATCTAGGGTTTCAGCGGGCACGTGGCCCGAGGCAAGTCCGGCGAGCTCCCTCGGCTCCGGCGAGCTTGACGGAGCGGCGGGGAGGCGAGGGGGAGGTCGCCCCGGCCTCTCCCGGCCGGATCCGGCGGCGGGGAGGCGAGGCGGTGCGGGGAGGCAGCTGGGCGAGGCTCCTGCGGCGGCGGCGAGGTTCCGGTGGCGGCGGCCGGTGACGAGGCGGCGCGAAGGAGGCGGCGTCCGAGGCGGCGAAGGCAGCGCGGGCGAGCGGCATCGGGGAGGAGAAGGGCGCGGGCGGCGCGGCGTCTGCGGGCCGCGGGGGCCTCGGCTGGGCCGCGCGGGCCTCGGGCGGTGGCGGCTTGCCACATGGCAGGCAGCTAGAGGCCGCGGGCGGCGGCGGACGAAATGTCCGGCGCGGGGCGAGGTGGATTTTTTTAGGGTTTCGGACGAGGGGGGATCCGGATTTTCGGGGAGAGGCCATATATAGGCATAGGGGGCGCTAGGAGAGTCCAAATGAGGTGCGGTTTTCGCCCACGCGATCGTGATCGAACGCTCTAGATGATGGAGCAGGTCTAGGTGGGTTTTGGGCCAAATTGGAGGGGTGTTGGGCTGCAACACACACGAGGCCTTTTCTGTCCCTCGGTTAACCGTTGGAGTATCAAACGAAGTCCAAATGATACGAAACTTGACAGGCGATCTACCGGTAGTAAACCAAGGCCGCTTGGCAAGTCTCGGTCCAATCCGGAAATGTTTAATCCCCACACACGAAAGAAAGCTAGAAATGACCACCGGAGGAGAACGAAACGCCGGAATGCAAAACGGACAACGGGGAAAATGCTCGAATGCATGAGACGAACACGTATGCAAATGCAATGCACATGATGACATGATATGAGATGCATGACAACGACAACAACACACGGAGACAAAAACCCGAACCTGAGAAAATAAAATAACTTAACGCCAGAAACGGCAAGAGTTGCAATACAAATTGGGAAAGTTACATCCGGGGTGTTACATGAAAGTACTAGCTGCATTAGTTAACCCAAAAGGCATGACTAGCCACTCATATAATCCAAACTTAGTTTTAAATGTTGTTTTCCATTCATCTCCAAATTTCATACGAATTTGATGGTATCCACTACACAAATCAACTTTGGAGAATATTGTAGAGCCACTCAATTCGTCAAGCATATCATCTAGACTAGGAATAGGATGACGATAACAAATAGTAATATTATTAATGCATCTATAATCAACGCACATACGCGACGTACCATCCTTTTTGGCACTAAAATGATAGGAACAACACAAGGACTAAGGGATTCGTGTATATAACCTTTGTCAAGCACCTCCTTTACTTGACACATAATCTCCTTCGTCTCCTCTAGATTGGTACGGTATGGCGCATGGTTGGGTAATGATGCACCGGGAATTAAGTCAATTTGATGCTCAATCCCTCGAATAGGTGGTAATCCCGGTGGCACGTCTTGCGGAAAGACGTCAGCGAACTCCTACAAAATGTTAGTGACAGCAGGAGGCAACGAGGAAGGCATATCCTCGAATGAAAATAATGCCTACACAAAAGTATAGCAAACAGATTTGCTAAAATCTAGATCATCAATATCAGATTTGGTGGCAAGTAAACATGAACTTTTCAATTTAATTTCAGAAGCAACACTAGATGGTTTATTATTAGGATTCATTTGTTGCATAAATTTTTTTGCCACAATCTGATTTTCACTCATATTTTGCTCCTGTTTTGCTTTATTAGCTCTATTAATATCATCTTTCAAAATGGAACCAGGAGTCATAGGAAGCAAAGTAATATTTTTGTCCTTATGAACAAGAGTATACTGATTAGGTCTACCATGCTGTACATAATTTTTATCAAATTTCCATGGTCTACCAAGTAATAAGGAACATGCTTGCATAGGTACCACATCACAATCAACATAATCAACATATGTAGAGATACTAAAATGCACACGAACAGTACGTGTTACCTTAACCTTGCCGCTGTTGTTAAACCATTGTATGTAGTAAGGATGTGGATGCGGTCTTGTGGTGAGAGAGAGCTTCTCCACCATCTCCATGCTAGCCAAGTTGTTGCAGCTCCCTCCATCTATGATGACGTGAACATAACGTTTATTCACAACTCCCTTTGTATGGAACAAATTATGCCTGTGATTTTGTTCAGCTTGTTGAGCAACTAAACATTCATACATGTCAGCATCTTCAGCAGCCATGTATTGCGTCTCATGATCAGAATCATCTCTACCATGTTCTTCATGTGTAATAAGAGCCAAAGTCTCCTCATCATAGTCACTAGCGGACTCATACCCACCATCCTCAGTAGCAATCATCACATGCTGAGATTTGCATTCTCTCATGAAATGTCCTCTTCCCTTACAACGACGACAAATAATATCACTTGTGTGCCCTGTTGATGCCATGGAAAAAGAAGAGCTCTGCGTAGGCCCGGCAGGTGTGCTCTTGGTAGATAGTGGTGGTTGTGCCTGCTTTCTTGTATCATGGCTGGAGGTGGCACCTGATGAAGGTGCTGGTGTAGTGGAAGTAGAGGATGCACGTGGTGTCCATGATGAAGATTGACCAGCAGAAAAGTTAGTTCGCACCAATGCATGTCGATCCTACACTTCACGTTCAGCTTTACAAGCAAGATGGAATAAACGAGTAATATTATTATACTCCTTATACTCTAGAATGGTCTGAATCTCTCTATTTAATCCACCCATAAAACGGGCAATCATAGCTTCATTCTCCTAAACAATACCACATCTAATCATGCCAGTTTGTAATTCCTGATAATATTCTTCTATAGAATTTTTTCCTTGTCTTAAACGCTGCAATTTTTGAATTAATTCACGTTGATAATATGGTGGAACCCAACGAGTACGTATAGCAGTTTTCAAAGCAGTCCAAGTAGCTGGAATAGGATATAATCTACAATGTTCAGACCACCAAACACATGCAAAGCTAGTGAAATCACGAACAGCAGCAGGATGTCTCTCCTCAGGATATTGTAAACATGTAAATCGTTGTTAAGTTTCTAACTCCCAAGTGAGATATATATCAGGAACATATCTACCCTCAAATGGTGGAATATTCAATTTCAGTTTAGGGAGATTGTTGATGACATCAATACCATTGTTACACCCACAGCCTGTGCTGCTATACATACTGGACCAATTACTAGAGCCCGCGCATGCCAGTTAAATTATTGGGTACTTTCGTTTCTTGGTAATGATTCTAATGTTCATGAGAATATGATGCTGCCTAAATTGGATACATTTGTTTTGCTTACAAATGAAGGGCCTGGCATGGATAAGATGGATGAACGCTGGAGCAAGACCAAGCATGGAGATGATGGCATGCGCAAGGGGATCAAGAACGGAGTTACATGTGATGATTTCAGGACTTTGAAGCCACCATAAGGAGTGCATGAAGCCTTGGACGAAATATACAAGATGCTACTTCATAAATTTCGTCCAGAGGCTATTCTAGGTGCTGTGTCACCTTATTGTTGGGCCAGGCCCATGTATTTTCGAAATACTTAAGTATAGGCTGTTTTTAGAGTCCATATGTGTGGGGAAAATATAGATAGGGTTAGTTTCGTACCCCTCCTCCAAGGGCCACGAAATTGCCCCCTCTTCCTCCATATATACAGCCCTTAGGGCATCGTTTAGACTTTGGGTTCTGTTTAGATTAAAAGTTCGCCATAGCTACAACTTCGCTTACTTGGTTTGTGTTCAACGACTTGACAAAGACATCACAGAACCCCACCCTCATCAATAAAGCTTTCCTCTTATATTCTCAATATCCAGATTAAAATTTCAATTTCTTGCTTGTTCTTCGTTGCTTGCAGGAAATAGGCCCTCATGGTCAGGTTGATCATGCTCCGGCGTGGTCAATAACCTCTCGGAGTTGGTTTAGCGATTGCTAAGGCGCGACGTCCTCGCACGTTCGTAGTCGGATCGGCGAAGTCGACTTCCACCAAAATGATAGCCACCATCTCATCAAAAGATCAGGCCCCTCGCCTCTATCAAGTGGTATCATATCTCCAGGTTGTTCGGTGAGATTTTAGAATTTTCGTAGTTTAGATCGAGTCTGTTCTTCATACCTATAGTCCGCGAAAAAGCAAAAAAAATTAGGGTTAGTTCATCCTATCCGAACCAATCTGAGCCTTTGCATAATCTTTTTTGTATTTGCTTTGTTGAATTTGAGGTTGCATCATCGTGTCAAGTTGCCGGTCTTAGTATCTAGTCCTTTTGAGTTTTGAGTTCTGTTCACAGGTTGTCACGTCACCACTGCCATATATCACCACCGCATCATCATCATCGCTGCTGCCATATACCACCACCGCACCAACTTCATCGCCGCTGCCATATACCACCACCACATATTCACCGCCAATCCGAGTCCATATACGCCACCACATATTAGTCGCCGTCACGCCAATCCGAGTCCACCTGCAACATAAATCCGCCACCAGTCTGAGTTCCACCAGATTCATCCCCGCCACCAGTCCGAGATTCCACCAGATTCATCTCCGCCACCAGTCCTAGTCCGAGTCCAGTAATTGTTGCTTTGTTTTTGATTTCTAGATCACGCGATACTCCGAGTCTTGACAAAGTAGGACTCCCCAACTTCCGAGCCATCTGCAGAAGAAAAATAGTTCCAGTTTCAAAAAAAACTAAGTCTGGAAAATTCTGGCTAGGCAGTTTTTAGGACATTTGTAGACTTTTTCGAAAAAATTGTCGTGGAGCAAAAAAAAGAGAAAAAAGTGCAAAAAAGGTGAAAAAAGAAAAAATCCAGAGTGTGCTCCTCCCATTTTTACGTGCAGCACCGTGATTTTGCTACTATTCTAGACTCGCGTCTCTAGTACGGTCTAGCCTAGGACCAGCACATTACCGTCGTTGAGCGTTTATTCAACTTTGCATATTTGAATTGATTATTGCTGACCCTTTTTGCTACCCTATTATAAGCCTTCCCAGCTCCACATACATCTATGTCGTGTGTTTGACTCTCCCTGGTAATCGCTCTATCCGAGCTTTGAGAGTTTTGACTACAACGGTTGCTGATCACCACCTGCTGCTTGGTAAGAACTGGTAAGAATTTGAGATTCGCTTGACGGATTTGTGACTGTCCACCACACCATCACCACCACTTCCTAGTAGTGTGTAGGATCATATTCTTGTGTGTTTCTATTGCTGCTAACCATGGTAGGATCAGAAGCCGATTTGACTGACTGGGAGAATATGACAAACAAAGAGTTACATGATAAGTTTCAGCAAATGATGAGTGGACAGGTGGAAGATGTGCTAAATAGATTTGAAGAGGCCATGGAGAAGATAGATGGCATTGAGAAAATGTTCGAAACAAAGCTCGATAACAAGTTTAATGAATTGCTCGCGCATCTTCCACCGCCCGCTGCACCTGTCGCACCTCTACAACAACAACAACAAAAACATCGTCTTCCAAATCAAGTGTGACGAGCACAGCGTGTTCCCATTGAGCCTGGTCAAACTTCTGGTGCTGCTGTACCTACTGTTGGTGCTTATGTGACTCCTGCTGCTACTACAGAGGTGGAGGACCATTACGAGGATGAGGTTGATCAAAATCAGAACTACGTGCAACCACCAGCACCACCACCATCAGGTCGTCCTCATGCATATCATCGCAACTGTTGGGCTGCACCACCACCTGAGGCACGAGATCATGACCATCTTCCTAAAATGAAATTGAATATTCCACCATTTGAGGGTAGATATGTTCCTGATATATATCTTACTTGGGAGTTAGAAACTGAACAACATTTTACATGTTTACAATATCCCGAGGAGAGACGTGTTCCTGCTGCTGTTTGTGCTTTCACTAGTTTTGCATGTGTTTGGTGGTCTGAACATTGTAGATTATATCCCATTCCAGCTACTTGGGCTGCTTTGAAAGCTGCTATGTGTACTCGTTGGGTTCCACCTTATTATCAACGTGAATTACTTCAAAAATTGCAGCGCTTAAGACAAGGAAAAAATTATGTAGAAGAATATTATCAAGAATTACAAACTGGCATGATTAGATGTGGTATTGTTGAGGAGAATGAAGCATGATTTATGGGTGGATCAAATAGAGATATTCAGACCATTCTAGAGTATAAGGATTATAATAATATCACTCGTTTATTCCATCTTCCTCATGGACACCACGTGCATCCTCTACTTCCACTACACCAGCACCTCCATCAGGCGCCACCTCCAGCCGTGATACAAGAAATCATGCACAACCACCGCTATCTGCCAAGAGCACACCTGTCGGGCCTGCGCAGAACTCTTCTTCTTCCATGGCATCAACAGGGCACACAAGTGATATTATTTATGAAAGTGCTAGTGATCGACTAGAGGGGGGGGGGGGTGAATAGGCAATTTTTATGAAAGTCTTCAAAACATGGAAGTTTCAAACACAAATGATAGAAATAAACCTATTACCATGCAGCGGAAGGTAGACTACACTAAGCAAGCCATAGTCAAGTATTCAATGAAATGAAAGCACGAAGACTAATAGCAGCTAGGCAGTATAGATCAGGATGGAAGATAGTATGAAGCCAATCAAAACAAGCAGTCACTCAGTGAAGACAAAAGATAATGCAATCATACAATGACTTCACCAGGGCCAACCGTAAGTAAAGGAATGGGAAGGATGAAACCAGTGAATCGTTGAAGACAATGATTTGTTGGACCAGTTCCAGTTGCTGTGACAACTGTACGTCTGGTTAGGGAGGCTAAGATTCAACTCAGAAGACCGCGTCTTCACCTTATTCCCCTTGAGCTAAGGACACCGAATCCTCGCCCAATCACTCTGGTAAGTCTTCAATGTAGACTTCCAAACCTTCACAGACTTCGTTCACCGGCGATCCACAATGACTCTTGGATGCTCAGAATGCGACGCCTAACCGGCTGGAGGATTCACAGTCCTCAAGTGTAATAAGTCTTTAGATCACACAGACAGGAAGACTTAAGTGATGCCTAACACTCTTTGGCTCTGGGTGTTTAGGGCTTTATCCTCGCAGGAATTTTCTCTCAAAGGCTTCGAGGTGGGTTGCTCTCAAACGACAAAAGCCGTGCACTAACTCTGAGCAGCCAACCGTTTATGGTTGTAAGGGGTGGGCTATTTATAGCCACTAGGCAACCCGACCTGATTTGTCTGAAATGAACCTGGGTCACTAAGGAACTGACACGTGTTCCAACGGTCACATTTCAAACACACACGGCAACTTTACTTGGGCTACAAGCAAAGCTGACTTATCCAGCTCTGGATAAGATTTTCTCTCATTGTCTTCGCTCGAAGACATAGGATTTTTGGTTAAGCATCACTTCAGTCATCCTGACTGGTTCACTTGGACCCCACTTAACAGTACGGTGGTTCCTATGACTCATCAAAGAAGAAAAAGAACGACGAAACTGCTAAGTCTTCGCGCTCCATAGTCTTCACGCGATGTCTTCTCTTGTCATAGTCTTCAATGTGAATGTCTTCACATACCACCTTTGACTTCAATGTCTTCATACATTTTTAGGGGTCATCTCTGGTAGGAAAACCGAATCAATGAGGGACTTCTACCTGTGTTATCCTGCAATTCTCACAAACACATTAGTCCCTCAACCAGGTTTGTCGTCAATACTCCAAAACCAACTAGGGGTGGCACTAGATGGACATACAATATCCCCCTTTTTGGTGATTGATGACAAACTGGTTGAAGTTTTCAACGGGGAATAAAATATGTGAAATTGTAAAGGATAGGGTATTGTCTTCATAAGTTGCAAAGGCTCCCCCTGAAGATGTGCATATAAGTAATTTGCTCTTGGAATGCAAATGCACATGGCAGGTTGTACTTGTGGAGATCCTCTTCAACCTATGATGATAATTCATCATGCATGGTATGATGTAACGAAGATAATGACATGCATAATGGAAAATGGACGTCCGCAAAATGATCTAAGTGCGGAATTTATCATCGCACATGCGGAATTTATCATCGCATCACAGAATAGCAAATAAGTAGCAAACAACCATCGAGTTTAAGTGTTACAACTCAAAGAACCAAATGTATCGAAAACGAGAGTCATAAGCACTTGGCAAAAGTAGCAAAAAGTAAAGCAACCACCCATATGGACCCGCTTGAAGACTATCAACTCATATGCTTCTCCCCCTTTTGTTAGTGAGGACCAAAAAGGTTTGAAGACATAGAGCGCCTACTCGTTCCCATGAGGTGCAGGCGAGGCAGCAGGGTCGTCGTTGAGGTCCGGTGGTGCAGATGAACTTGGTGCAGTGTCGACATGCATTGTAGTTGGAGGAGGTGAAGTTGCATCATCTTGGTCATCGATGACTCTGGCATTCACTATCGCAGCTGAGGACGAGTAGTCAGAGTCTTCAAGTGAGGGAGTCCGACGCAAGTGAGCATTTCTGGGAGGAGTTGAGTCAAACTTGAACCGTTCGGTGAAGCCATCGTCTTTCATATCAGCTTCAGCACTAAGTAAGGCCAAACTCTTCCACGACCTCCGACAGGTTTCATGAGTGATAAAGGCATTCTTGGTGGCAAGATTGCGAATGCGGTTGACATCCACCAAGAGGCTTTGCATCTGACGCTTAAGCCAGTCGTGATGTTTGTCCTGTTTTTGGTGTAGCGCGAAGCTCTCGGTCATTTAGGACACGAGATCGCCTTCGAGGCCTTTGCGCAATGGTGCTACCAGTGGTGTCAGTTTGAGCGCGAGGGGCACGTGTGTTACCAGCAAGAGGATAAACACGAGAAACTGTTGAAACTCCTTCAATAGGCTGGGTGAAGCTTTGGTGATCAACATTGTGAAGATAAATGGGATCCTTAGCCGGCTCTGGGTAAATAGCTTCAACTGACAGATCAACCTATGGCAAGAATATGAGATGATTGCGCGCAGATGGCTGATAGTTAAAGGCGGAGTGACGCTTGATAAGACGCATGACCCATGGAGCATAGAATTTCAACCCAAAAATGTCGGAGCCAGATGCAGCCAACTGCCTGATGAAGAAGTCTTGAGCATTGAAGCCGATGCCATTGAAGATATAGAAAACCAAAGTATTCATTGCTCCTTCAAGCTTCGCTGCAGATGAATGTCCTTTGGCAAGCCATAGAGTCTTCCTGATGATATGGTAAATGGTGCGAGGCAGGTACTCTAGGTCTTCAACAAAGAATTCAGACGGGTATTCAGCGTCGTGAGGCAGTGGCTTCACCATGCTTAGCATTTGACTCATGTTGGGTTCTGGCTTCTGAAAGATGCTTTCCAAGGCATTCTGGTGTTGTTGACAACCTAGTTCATAGTATTCACTAGGAGTGGGCAGGCCTATGAGCTCAATGATATCAAGAGCTTTGGCTTCATGATGGACATTGCCTGTCATCCACTCAAGGACCCAAGTCTTTGGATCCCTGTTGTAGCCTCGAATGTGAAGAGTTGCATAGAACTGTAGCAGAAGCTCTTCATTCCAGTGTTCCTTATCTGTGACAAACTGCAATAGTCCAGCATCTCTGAAGCAATCCAACACTTCTTCAAGGCAGGGCAGGCCAGCTATAGCTTCAGAGTCAAGGCGCATATGTGGAAATATGCGCTCTTGATTGTATAGGACGCAGGAATAGTAGATGCACTGCTGATAGCTCCAGAACCGATCTGATGAAATGCGAGGTCTAGTATAAGGGTTCTTGGAGCTATTGAAGAAGGTGTTATGTGCCATGAAGCCATTCACATTGAAGACCCTAGGTGAAGTGGCAGTGCCTGGGAATCATGGAAGTCTTGGCTTGGGCTTTTGGACTTGAGGTCTGTGCTCGACATGATACTCAAATTGTGGACCCGTAGCAGGTGGAGGAACCAGAACGGGCCAGCGGACCATAACAGGCTGACCACGATCAAATGCCAGCTCAATTGTATGAGGTCTTGGAGGGGGAACATGAGCATTGTCATTGTCTTCATGGGCTTCAGGGGCCACATTGGTTTCAGGTGCTTCAGCATTGACTTCGGGTGCTGTAGTGGCTTTAGATGCTTGGACTTCTGGCATCGTAGTAGCTTCAGGCACCGTATTTGCTTCAGCCATGACGACGTCATTGTCTTCAGTGGTGATGTTGGTGGCCGCCTCAGGGTTGTTAACCTCCACTTCAGGAGCTGGAGGGTCAGACACGTTCTCCTCGAGAACAACATCTTGGTGGGACGGGGGTGTAGCAACTCTTTCAACTCTTGGTGCTTCTTCTTCATCGGCTGATGCAGCCGGAATATCTTCAGCCATTTTGGCTTCGGACTCAGACACGTGCATAGTTGGAGTGACTTGGGGCCTTAGTCCTTTGCGAAGCCTGCATAATGCTGGCGACACTTGTGGAGATGGAGTGTGCTAGGCCTCAAAGTCATCGTCATCTTGCACTGGTGAGGTAGCTTGCGGTTGGGGAGAACTTGGCGTGTCTTGTCGTTGTGGGTGATCAGCCCACGATGCATCCTGAGCAGTTGGCATCAGAGGACGACCAATGATGATGAGTTCGTTGTGCGTGAGCACAGGCGATGATACCAATTGGTGCTCCATCGGAGGATCATCATCTTAAACATTGTCATGAGGACCAATGTCTTCAGCTACGACGGGGTCAACAACTGGATTGTCTTCAGCTTCAGGAGCCTCTGGAGAAGCAGGCTCATGAATTACCACTTGGCGTTCTTGATTTTTAGACGCAGGACGGGCCACTGAGATTGGCTCGACCTCAAGGGGCTCTGTGGGAGCAGCCCGATCTCTCTTCTTGGTTTTGTGTTTCTTAGTTGGAGGAGCTGAAGGAAATATGCCCTAGAGGCAATAATAAAGTTATTATTTATTTCCTTATATCATGATAAATGTTTATTATTCATGCTAGAATTGTATTAACCGGAAACATAATACATGTGTGAATACATAGACAAACAGAATGTCACTAGTATGCCTCTACTTGACTAGCTCGTTGATCAAAGATGGTTATGTTTCCTAACCATAGACATGAGTTGTCATTTGATTAACGGGATCAGATCATTAGGAGAATGATGTGATTGACTTGACCCATTCCGTTAGCATAGCACTTGATCGTTTAGTTTGTTGCTATTGCTTTCTTCATGACTTATACATGTTCCTATGACTATGAGATTATGCAACTCCTGTTTACCAGAGGAACACTTTGTGTGCTACCAAACGTCACAACTTAAATGGGTGATTATAAAGGTGCTCTACAGGTGTCTCCGAAGGTACTTGTTGGGTTGGCGTATTTCGAGATTAGGATTTGTCACTCCGATTGTCGGAGAGGTATCTCTGGGCCCTCTCGGTAATGCACATCACTTAATCCTTGCAAGCATTGCAACTAATGAGTTAGTTGCAGGATTATGTATTACGGAACGAGTAAAGAGACTTGCCGGTAACGAGATTGAACTAGGTATTGAGATACCGACGATCGAATCTCGGGCAAGTAACATACCGATGACAAAGGGAACAACATATGTTGTTATGCGGTTTGACCGATAAAGATCTTCATAGAATATGTGGGAGCCAATATGAGCATCCAGGTTCCGCTATTGGTTATTGACCGGAGACGTGTCTCGGTCATGTCTACATTGTTCTCGAACCCGTAGGGTCCGCATGCTTAAGGTTTCAATGACAGTTATATTATGAGTTTATGAGTTTTGATGTACCGAAGGAGTTCGGAGTCCCAGATGAGATCGGGGACATGACGAGGAGTCTCGAAATGGTCGAGACGTAAATATCGATATATTGCACGACTATATTCGGACATCGGAAAGGTTCCGAGTGATTCGGGTATTTTTCGGAGTACCGGAGAGTTACGGGAATTCGCCGGGGAGTATATGGACCTTATTAGCCATATGGGAATAGAGGAGAGAGGCCAAAAGGAAGGAGGCGCGCCCCCCCCCCCTCTGGTCCGAATTGGACAAGGGGTGCAGCCCCCTTTTCCTTGTTCCTTTCCCCCACTTTCCTTCTCTCCTACTCCAACAAGGGAAGGAGGAGCCCTACTCCCGGTGGGAGTAGGACTCCTCCCTTGGCGCGCCCTCCTCCTAGGCCGGCCGCCTCCCCCTTGCTCCTTTATATACGGGGGCAGGGGTCACCCCATAGACACAACAGTTGATCATTGATCTCTTAGCCGTGTGCGGTGCCCCCCTCCACCATAGTCCTCGATAATATTGTAGTGGTGCTTAGGCGAAGCCCTGCGACAGTAGAACATCAAGATCGTCACCACACCGTCGTGCTGACGGAACTCTTCCCCGACATTCTGCTGGATCGAAGTCCGGGGATCGTCATCGAGCTGAATGTGTGCTAGAACTCGGAGGTGCTGTAGTTTCGGTGCTTGATCGGCCGGGCTGTGAAGACATACGACTACATCAACCGTGTTGTGCTAATGCTTCCACTTTCAATCTACGAGGGTACGTAGACAACGCTCTCCCCTCTCTTTGCTATGCATCACCATGATCTTGCGTGTGCGTAGGATATTTTTTGAAATTACTACGTTCCCCAACAGTGGCATCTGAGCCTAGGTTTTATGCGTTGATGTTGTGCACGAGTAGAACACAAGTGACTTGTGGGAGATATAAGTCATACTGCTTACCATCATGTCATACTTTGGTTCGGCGGTATTGTTGGATGAAACGGCCCGGACCGACATTACGCGTATGCTTACGCGAGACTGGTTCTACCGACGTGCTTTGCACACAGGTGGCTGGCGGGTGTCAGTTTCTCCAACTTTAGTTGAACCAAGTGTGGCTACGCCCGGTCCTTGCGAAGGTTAAAACAGCACCAACTTGACAAACTATCGTTGTGGTTTTGATGCGTAGGTAAGAACGGTTCTTGCTAAAGCCCGTAGCAGCCACGTAAAACTTGCAACAACAAAGTAGAGGACGTCTAACTTGTTTTTGCAGGGTTTGTTGTGATGTGATATGGTCAAGACATGATGCTAAATTTTATTGTATGAGATGATCATGTTTTCTAACCGAGTTATCGGCAACTGGCAGGAGCCATATGGTTGTCGCTTTATTGTATGCAATGCAATTGCGCTGTAATGCTTTACTTTATCACTAAGCGGTAGCGATAGTCGTGGAAGCATAAGATTGGCGAGACGACAACGATGCTACGATGATGATCAAGGTGTCGCGCCAGTGACGATGGTGATCATGACGGTGCTTCAGAGATGGAGATCATAAGCACAAGATGATGATGGCCATATCATATCACTTATATTGATTGCATGTGATGTTTATCTTTTATGCATCTTATCTTGCTTTGATTGATGGTAGCATTATAAGATGATCTCTCACTAAATTTCAAGATAAAAGTGTTCTCCCTGAGTATGCACCGTTGCCAAAGTTCGTCGTGCCCAGGCACCACGTGATGATCGGGTGTGATAAGCTCTATGTCCATCTACAATGGGTGCAAGCCAGTTTTGCACACGCAGAATACTCAGGTTAAACTTGATGAGCCTAGCATATGCAGATATGGCCTCGGAACACTGAGACCGAAAGGTCGAGCGTGAATCATATAGTAGATATGATCAACATATTGATGTTCACCATTGAAAGCTACTCCATTTCACGTGATGATCGGTTATGGTTTAGTTGATTTGGATCACGTGATCACTTAGAAGATTAGAGGGATGTCTTTCTAAGTGGGAGTTCTTAAGTAATATGATTAAATTGAACTTAAATTTATCATGAACTTAGTCCTGATAGTATTTTGCAAATCATGTTGTAGATCAATAACTCGCATTGTTGCTTCCCTGTGTTTATTTTGATATGTTCCTAGAGAAAACTAAGTTGAAAGATGTTAGTAGCAATGATGCGGATTGGATCCATGATCTGAGGTTTATCCTCATTGCTGCATAGAAGAATTATGTCCTTGATGCACCGCTAGGTGACAGACCTATTGCAGGAGCAGATGCAGACATTATGAGCGTTTGGCTAGCTTAATATGATGACTACTTGATAGTTTAGTGCACCATGCTTAAACGGCTTAGAATCGGGACTTCAAAGACGTTTTGAACGTCATGGACCATATGAGATGTTCCAGGAGTTGAAGTTAATACTTCAAGCAAATACCCGAGTTGAGAGATATGAAGTCTCCAACAAGTTCTATAACTAAAAGATGGAGGAGAATAGCTCAAGCAGTGAGCATGTGCTCAGATTGTCTGGGTACTACAATCGCTTGAATCAAGTGGGAGTTAATCTTCCAGATAAATAGTGATTGACTGAATTCTCTAGTCACCATCACCAAGTTAGTAGAACTTCGTGATGAACTATAATATGCAAGGGATAACGAAAACGATTCCCAAGCTCTTCGTGATGCTGAAATTGATGAAGGTAGAAATCAAGAAAAGCATCAAGTGTTGATGGTAAACAAAACCACTAGTTTCAAGTAAAGGGACAAAGGGAAGAAAGGGGAACTTCAAGAAGAACGGCAAGCAAGTTGCTGCTCAAGTGAAAAACCCAAGTCTGAACCTAAGCCTGAAATTGAGTGCTTCTACTACAAAGAGACTGGTCACTGGAAGCGGAACTACCCCAAGTATTTGGCAGATAAGAAGGATGGCAAAGTGAACAAAGGTATATTTGATATACAGATTATTGATGTGTATATTACTAGTGTTCGTAGCAACCCCTCGGTATTTGATACTGGTTCAGTTGCTAAGAATAGTAACTCGAAATGGGAGTTGCAGAATGAATAGAGACTAGTTAAGGGTGAAGTGACGATGTGTATTGGAAATGGTTCCAAGATTGATATGATCATCATCGCACATTCCCTATACTTTCGGGATTAGTGTTAAACCTAAAATAAATGTTATTTAGTGTTTGTGTTGAGCATGAATATGAATGGATCATGTTTATTGCAATACGATTATTCATGTAAGTTAGAGAATAATTGTTATTCTGTTTACATGAATAAAACCTTCTATGGTCATACACCCAATGAAAATGGTTTTCCGGATCTCGATCATGGTGATACACATTTTCATAATATTGAAGCCAAAAGATGCAAAGTTAATAATGATAGTGCAATTTATTTGTGGCAGTGCCGTTTAGGTCATATTGGTGTAAAGCGCATGAAGAAAATCCATGCTGATGGACTTTTGGAATCATTTGATTATGAATCAGTTGATGCTTGCGAACCATGCCTCATGGGCAAGATGACTAAGACTCCATTCTCCGGAACAATGGAGTGAGCAAAAGATTTGTTGGAAATCATACATACCGATGTATGTGGTCCGATGAATATTGAGGTTCGCGATAGGTATCATTATTTTCTGATCTTCACAGATGATTTGAGCAGATATGAGTATATCTACTTGATGAAACACAAGTCTGAAACATTTGAAAAGTTCAAAGAATTTCAGAGTGAAGTGGAGAATCTTCGTAACAAAAATAAAAGTTTCTACAATATGACCGCAAAAATAAAATATTTGAGTTACGAGTTTGGCCTTCAGTTAAAACAATGTGAAATAGTTTCACTACTCACGCCACCTGGAACACCATAGTGTAATGGTGTGTCCGAACGTCGTAACCGTGCTTTATTAGATATGGTGCGATCTATGACATCTCTTACTGATTTGCCGCTATCATTTTGAGGTTATGCATTAGAGACAGCTACATTCACGTTAAATAGGGCACCATCTAAATCTGTTGAGACAACACCGTATGAACTATGGTTTGGCAAGAAACCTAAGCTGTCGTTTCTTAAAGTTTGAGGTTGCAAAGCTTATGTGAAAAAGTTTCAACTTGATAAGCTCAAACCCAAATAGGAGAAGTGCGTCTTCATAGGATACCCAAAAAAATTGTTAGGTACACCTTCTATCACAGATCCGAAGGCAAGATATTCGTTGCTAAGAATGGATCCTTTCTAGAGAAGGAGTTTCTCTTGAAAGAAGTGAGTGGGAGGAAAGTAGAACTTGATGAGGTAACTGTACCTGCTCACTTATTGGAAAGTAGTTCATCACAGAAATCTGTTCCTGTGACTACTACACCAATTAGTGAGGAAGTTAATGATGATGATCATGTAACTTCAGATCAAGTTACTACCGAACCTCGTAGGTAAACCAGAGTGAGATCCGCACCAGAGTGGTACAGTAATCATGTTCTGGAGGTCATGTTACTTGACCATGACGAGCCTACGAACTATGAGGAAGCGATGATGAGCCCAGATTCTGCGAAATGGCTTGAGGCCATGAAATCTAAGATGAGATCCATGTATGAGAACAAAGTATGGACTTTGATTGACGTGCCCATTGATCAGCGAGCCATTGAGATTAAATGGATCTTCAAGAGGAAGACGGAAGCTGATAGTAATGTTACTATCTACAAAGCTAGAATTGTCGCAAAAAGGTTTTCGACAAGTTCAAGGTGTTGTCTATGATGAGAGTTTCTCACTCGTATCTATGCTTAAGTCTGTCCGAATCATGCTAGCAATTACCGCATTTTATGAAATCTGGCAAATGGATAAAAAAAACTGCATTCCTTAATGGATTTATTAAAGAAGAGTTGTATATGATGCAACCAGAAGGTTTTGTCAATCCTAAAGGTGCTAACAAAATATGCAAGCTCCAGCGATCCATCTATGGACTGGTGCAAGCATCTCGGAGTTGGAATATACGCTTTGATAAGTTGATCAAAGCATATAGTTTTATGCAGACTTGCGGTGAAAGCCTGTATTTACAAGAAAGTGAGTGGGAGCACTACAGCATTTCTGATAAAGATATGTGTATGACATATTGTTGATCGGAGATAATGTAGATTTATTCTGCAAAGCATAAAGGAATGTTTGAAAGGAGTTTTTCAAAGAAAGACCTCGGTGAAGTTGCTTACATATTGAGCATCAAGATCTATAGAGATAGATCAAGACGCTTGATAAGTTTTTTCAATGAGTACATACCTTGACAAGATTTTGAAGTAGTTCAAAATGGAACAGTCAAAGAAGGAGTTCTTGCCTGTGTTACAAGGTGTGAAGTTGAGTAAGACTCAAAAACCCAACCACGGCAGAAGATAGAGAGAGAATGAAAGTCATTCCCTATGCCTCAGCCATAGGTTCTATAAAGTATGTGATGCGGTGTACGAGACCTATTGTATAGTCTACCCTGAGTTTGACAAGAGAGTACAATAGTGATCTAGGAGTAGATCACTGGACATTGGTCAAAATTATCCTTAGTGGAATAAGGATATGTTTCTCGATTATGGAGGTGACAAAAGATTCGTCGTAAAGGGTTACGTCGATGCATGTTTTGACACTGATCCACATGACTCAAAGTCACAATGTGGATAAATATTAAAAGTGGGAGCAATTAGCTAGAGTAGCTTCGTGCAGAGCATTGTTGACATAGAAATTTGCAAAATACTTATGGATCTGAATGTGGCAGACCCGTTGACTAAACTTCTCTCACAAGCAAAACATGATCACACCTTAGTACTCTTTGGGTATTAATCACATAGCGATGTGAACTAGATTATTGACTCTAGTAAACCCTTTGGGTATTGGTCACATGTTGATGTGAACTATGGGTGTTAATCACACGATGATGTGAACTATTGGTATTAAATCACATAGCGATGTGAACTAGATTATTGACTCTAGTGCAAGTGGGAGACTGAAGGAAATATGCCCTAGAGGCAATAATAAAGTTATTATTTATTTCCTTATATCATGATAAATGTTTATTATTCATGCTAGAATTTTATTAACCGGAAACATAATACATGTGTGAATACATAGACAAACAGAGTGTCACTAGTATGCCTCTACTTGACTAGCTCGTTGATCAAAGATGGTTATGTTTCCTAACCATAGACATGAGTTGTCATTTGATTAACGGGATCAGATCATTAGGAGAATGATGTGATTGACTTGACCCATTCCGTTAGCATAGCACTTGATCGTTTAGTTTGTTGCTATTGCTTTCTTCATGACTTATACATGTTCCTATGACTATGAGATTATGCAACTCCCGTTTACCAGAGGAACACTTTGTGTGCTACCAAACGTCACAACGTAACTGGGTGATTATAAAGGTGCTCTACAGGTGTCTCCGAAGGTACTTGTTGGGTTGGCGTATTTTGACATTAGGATTTGTCACTCCGATTGTCGGAGAGGTATCTCTGGGCCCTCTCGGTAATGCACATCACTTAAGCCTTGCAAGCATTGCAACTAATGAGTTAGTTGCGGGATTATGTATTACAGAACGAGTAAAGAGACTTGCCGGTAACGAGATTGAACTAGGTATTGAGATACCGACGATCGAATCTCGGGCAAGTAACATACCGATGACAAAGGGAACAACGTATGTTCTTATGCGGTTTGACTGATAAAGATCTTCATAGAATACGTGGGAGCCAATATGAGCATCCAGGTTCCGCTATTGGTTATTGACCGGAGACATGTCTCGATCATGTCTACATTGTTCTTGAACCCATAGGGTCCGCACGCTTAAGGTTTCAATGACAGTTATATTATGAGTTTATGAGTTTTGATGTACCGAAGGAGTTCGGAGTCCCGGATGAGATCAGGGACATGACGAGGAGTCTCGAAATGGTCGAGACGTAAAGATCGATATATTGGACGATTATTCGGACATCGGAAAAGTTCCGAGTGATTCGGGTATTTTTCGGAGTACCGGAGAGTTACGGGAATTCGCCGGGGAGTATATGGGCCTTATTGGGCCATACGGGAATAGATGAGAGAGGCCAAAAGGAAGGAGGCGCGCGCCCCCCTCTGGTCCGAATTAGACAAGGGGTGCAGCCCCCTTTTCCTTGTTCCTTTCCCCCTCTTTCCTTCTCTCCTACTCCAACAAGGGAAGGAGGAGTCCTACTCCCGGTGGGAGTAGGACCCCCCCTTAGCGCGCCCTCCTCCTAGGTCGGCCGCCTCCCCCCTTGCTCCTTTATATACGGGTGCAGGGGGCACCCCATAGACACAACAGTTGATCATTGATCTCTTAGCCGTGTGCGGTACCCCCTCCAGCATAGTCCTCGATAATATTGTAGTGGTGCTTAGGCGAAGCCCTGCGACAGTAGAACATCAAGATTGTCACCACACTGTCGTGCTGACGGAACTCTTCCCCGACATTCTGCTGGATCGGAGTCCGGGGATCATCATCGAGCTGAACGTGTCCTAGAACTCGGAGGTGCCGTAGTTTCGGTGCTTGATCGGTCGGTCCGTGAAGACGTACGACTAAATCAACCGCGTTGTGCTAACGCTTCCGCTTTCGGTCTACGAGGGTACGTAGACAACACTCTCCCCTCTAGTTGCTATGCATCACCATGATCTTGCATGTGCGTAGGATATTTTTTGAAATTACTACGTTCCCCAACAGGAGCATCATCAGTGGTGCCCTTGGTTTTGCGCTTTTTGGCTTCAGCTTCAGCAGCCCTTGTTTTCTTTAGTTCTGAAGCCACTGTGGGGACCTTAGGCTTCGAGCCTGTCATACTGGCTGAGAAGACAATTGGATGTACTTCCTGCCTTGGTGCTTCGGGTTCTGCCACAGCTGGCTTCTTCTTCTTCTTCTTGGCCGCCATTCTGGGGTCGATTCCTGGTCGCCCCAAGGCCTTGCGCTTTTCAGCCTCATTGTATCTTTGGACACATTTAGCAGCAAGATCCTTCATGCGCTCACGAGAACCTTTGGCTTCTTCGCGTTTGGTTTGGAATGCTTTCTTAAGCTCATGCATCATGGTCTGAAAGTTCTGAATGTCTTCAACATTAAGCTTGGCCATGTGCTTCTTGAACTGAGCCTTTTCATAATCTATCTTATGCTTCAGTTCAACAGTCTTCTGAGCTAGAGCCAGCTTAGCAGCAATGGCTCCGTGGAAGGCGACACTGAGGCCAATGGGAAGCTGAAGATCATCAAAGCTGACATTTGGGCTGTCAAACCACTCATCAATGAATGCGTTGATGATTTCAACATCAAAGAGAGGAAGGTCATTGAAGATTTCTACCTCTTGCTTGCTCTTGATCAACTGCTCAAGAGCATCATCGCCAAGATCGTCGTCGCTGGACAGATCAATGGCGTCATTGCGCAGAATAGCAGCAGCGGTCAGTGCTTGGCTAGTGGGTTGCAAGGGCATCTTCACTTTGGAGGGCTTGGAGATGCGTGACAAATCTTTAGACTGCACACTGAGTTCAGCAGGTGCAGTGGCCAGAGGCTTCGCCCATGAGGCCTTTGGTGCTGGGGAAGGCTTCGAAGCTTGAGGTTTCTTCGGCTTCTTTGGCTTCGGTAGTGCAGGCGCTTCGTCAGAATCAGTATCGTCTGCAGGTTCATCCACGGCTGTCCCTTGAACCATAATATGAGTGATGAGGCCTTCTAGGTTGTAGAAGGGCCCAACAAGATTGGGTTCAGCTTCGCGTGTGCCATCAGCACGAGGAGCAGAGGGACCTGGATTGAAGTCTAATCCCCGCGACTTCTTGTTTTCTTTGGCCGAGTTCCTGGCAAACTGAAGGTTGCGCTTGAACAGATTGTCGTCACGACACCATAGCGGTGACGATGGGTCCGCATCTGTAGGCTGTGGTCCACAGACCATACAAGGATAGAAGCCTTGTTCAATGGCTTCAGCTCTGGACCTGGGTTGAAGATTTTTGTATAGGATGTCTACCCACGGTCGCTTGATGGCATTCTTCTCAGCATATTCCTGGGTCACGAACCTGTACTTGAACCATTGCTCGGCCCAGTATCTTGGAATTCATTGGATTCGTGTCTTGCGCTGACCATAACTTTCTTCGGGGTCAGTTTTGTACAGTTCATAAAGATCTTCGGGCAGGTCCGTTGATGTACCCCCACGGTGTTGTCTGCTGCCCTTTCTTGCAGATTTCTCTTTTGCCATGAAGTTCAGACCGAAAGGCTTCAACGCTGTGAAAGTCTTCCGTCTACTGGTTAGACAGGAATTGGCTTCAGGAGAATTTATATGATGCTGTAAGAATTCTGCAAATGAATGCAGACTATGAGAACCAAGGGATTCTCCCACGGACATGTACCTGTGACAGCATTAAGGTGCAAGGGAAGGGCAAGAGGTCATATGCATTCTCAGAAGATTTTGAAGATAAATCAGTTTAGAAGACATTGACCTCATAGTGCGAAGACATTCACTCATAGATAGAGAGTTGGTTCCAGATTTGTACGAATCCATGAATAAGTACAAGTGAGGAATCTAACTACTTTGTGAAGCATAAGTGAACATACTAGGCATATTATGAGATGCAGTATGAAACAGATTTAACTTGTGTGAATAGAAACTTCTTGTGGTAGAAAATGATGAATCTATAGGATCAAAGGGGCCGTAAAAAGGAGGTTTTATTTACCACACGAAGAACTGCTAGATGGAGAGGGAGAGGATGCCGAGCAGTTCGATCTTCCGTGCCCTAACTTGGCGACGGAGGACACCTACGGCGACGGCAGAGAAGACGATGTCCGCGGCCGGCGTGAAGACGACGTCGGTGAGGTCGCGGCAGCTGAGCGCTTCGTCACCGGCATCGTCGAGGGCTAGCGGTGGCGCTAGGGTTTGTGCAAGAATGGACGAAGGGATACTGATTGTGGTGAGGCGTGTATTTATAGGGATAGGGATGGCACATTGTTATTACACAGGTGCCCCTGGCGATTCACATCTGAAGGACACGTGGCTATCATGCAACACATCGGAGGTTGTTCCATGTTCCCATGCACACCTGGATTGTCGGGTGGTCGTTCCCACTTCTCCGGGTTTCAGGTGAAAGGGTTTAGCATTGAAAACGGATTAATGTTTGTCTCTGTGTCTTCGGCTGACAAGGATGCAGAGAAGACATTTTGATAGTGTCAATAGAATGCATATGATTTGGATAGATAGACTTAGGAAAGAAGCATAGAGGGGTTAGGGTCCGATCACATTCACTTAGTTCAAAAGATTCAGCAAGAAGCCATAGCTATAAGTGAATGATGTAGAGGACAGAAACCAAATCAGTATGTTGAAGATAAACATGAGGACATTTTAACATTGAAGACAAACAAAATGCGAAGACTTTGCAAATGTAACGCCATGAGAAAAACACTTCAAAGGGAAAAAATTGGTGGTGGCGTTACCTACTGTATAGGAAATATTAGACCCAGACACGGCGCACAATTATCGTGGCGCTCCGAAGTCAAATTCCACGTTAATATATTCACACTCAGAATGTAAGTCTTCATTGATTGAAGATATACTTTACTTCGTGTGTTGCACATTTAAGTCATCAACATGCTTAAGTGTTAGGATGTGTGCCTGATCACAGGACATTTGAGGATTCCATGATATTTAGCTCACACCGTCACTTACAAAACCTCTTGTCATCCAAGGGCTTGGTGAAGATATCTGCCAATTGCTCTTCAGTGTTGACGTGTATGATATCAATATGTTCCTTCATAACATGATCTCTGAGAAAGTGATGACGAATTTCAATGTGCTTTGTCTTCGAGTGCTAAACTGGGTTGTTGGCAATCTTGATGGCGCTTTCATTGTCGCAGTAGAGTGGCACTTGCTTCAGATGAATGCCATAGTCTTTGAGTGTTTGCTTCATCCATAGAAGCTGAGCGCAGCAAGATCCAACAGCAATATATTCAGAATCAGCAGTGGAGAGAGATACACAGTTTTGCTTCTTTGAAGACCAACATACAAGTGATCGTTCTAGAAAATGACATGTGCCTGATGTAGACTTGCGATCCACCTTGTCACCAGCATAATCAGCATCCGAGAATCCAACTAGATCAAACTCTAAGCCCTTTGGATACCATAATCCTAGTGTTGGGGTGTGAGGCAAATATCTAAGAATTCGCTTCACAGCTAAGTGATGCGATTCCTTTGGTGCCGCTTGGAACCGGGCACACATGCAAACACTAAGCATGATATCTGGCCTAGATGCACATAAATAAAGCAAAGAACCAATAATGGAGAAGTATACCTTTTGATCGAACTCTTTACCATTGTCGTCAGGACCCAGATGGTGTTTGGCTGGCATTAGCGTCATGTAGCCTTTGCAGTCTTGCATTCCAAATTTCTTCAGGAAATCTTTGAGGTATTTATCTTGAGATATGAAGATGCCGTTGCGTTGCTAACGTATTTGAAGACCAAGGAAGAACTTCAGCTCACCCATCATGGACATCTGATATTGCTCTTGCATCATATATCCAAACTCTTCACTTTATTTCTGATTAGTGCAGCCGAAGATAATGTCATCCACATATATTTGGCACACAAACAGTTCACCATCATATGTCTTTGTGAAGGGAGTGGGATCCAGGGAACCAGGTTTGAAGCCTTTGCTCTCCAGGAAGTCTTTGAGTGTGTCATACCAAGCCCAAGGGGCTTGTTTGAGGCCATACAATGCCTTGTTGAGCTTGTACACCATGTCAGGATGTTTTGGATCTTCAAAGCCAGGCGGTTGTGCAACATACACTTCTTCTTCAATCTTTCCATTGAGAAAAGCCCTCTTCACATCCATTTGATACAGAAGAATGTTATGATGATTTGCATAGGCCAGCAGTATGCGTATAGCTTCAAGCCTAGCCACAGGAGCAAATGTTTCATCGAAGTCAATCCCTTCAACTTGAGTATATCCTTGAGCAACGAGACGAGCTTTGTTTCTGACAACTTGACCATGCTCATCTTTCTTGTTGCGATATATCCATTTAGTGCCTATTATATTGTGCTTACGAGGATCAGCACGCTTAACCAGTTCCCATACATTATTCAGCTCAAACTGTTGAAGCTCTTCTTGCATAGCTTGAATCCATTCAGGTTCCATGAAGGCTTCATCAACTTTCTTGGGTTCAGATATTGAGACGAATGCAAAGTGCCCACAAAAGTTTGCTAGCTGTGTTGCCCTTGAACGAGTGAGTGGACCTGGTGCATTGATGCTATCAATTATCCTCTCAATCTGTACTTCATTTGCAACACGAGGATGAACATGACGAAGATTTTGCTCTTGCTGATCATTGTCATTGTTAGAAGGATTGTCTTTAGGCTTAGCATTGTCTTCAGGTTGATCAGGTGCAGAGATGATAAGTTCCTCTTCAGGCTGAGCTTCAGATGGTATGATTTCTCCAGTTCCCATAAGTTTGATTGATTCACTCGATGGAACTTCATCTAGCACATTTGGCAAGTGTTCTCTTTGCGAGCCATTAGTCTCATCGAACCGCACATCCACAGTTTCAACCACTTTATAGTGAAAGAGGTTGAAGACTCTATAGGAGTGCAAATCCTTTCCATATCCAAGCATAAAACCTTCATGTGCTTTCGGTGCAAATTTTGAAGTGTGATGTGGATCCTTGATCCTGCACCTGGCACCAAATACTCTGAAGTAACTGACATTTGGCTTCTTGCCAGTAAGGAGCTCATAGGATGTCTTGTTCAGAAGCTTGTGAAGATAAACACGGTTGATGATAGGGCATGCAGTATCAATGGCTTCAGGCCAGAAGTTTCTTGGAGTCTTGTATTCATCAAGCATCGTCCGGGCCATCTCAATAAGTGTTCTGTTCTTGCGTTCCATGACGCCATTCTGATGCGGCGTGTACGGAGCTGAGAATTCATGTGTGATGCCCAAAGTATCAAGATAAGTGTCTAGGCCAGTGTTCTTGAATTCAGTGCCATTGTCACTTCTGATGTGCTTGATCTTGACACCATAGTTGTTCATGGCTCGATTGGTGAAGCGTCTGAAGACATCCTGCACTTCAGTCTTGTAGAGGATTATATGCACCCAAGTATATCTTGAATAATCATCAACAATGACAAAGCCATAGAGACAAGCATTAGTAGTAAGAGTTGAGTAATGAGTGGGACCGAAAAGGTCCATGTGGAGCAGTTCGAAGGGTTGAGTCGTTGTCATGATTGTCTTCGAGGGATGCTTGGCCCTCGTCATCTTTCCTGCTTCACAGGCACCGCATAAGTGATCCTTCTTGAACTTGACGCCCTCGATGACTATGACACGCTTCTTCCTTAGAAGAGTGTGCAAGTTCCTCATGCCAGCATGCCCTAGCCTCCGATGCCAGAGCCATCATTCAGAAGCTTTTGCTAGAAGACATACCGCAAGTTGTGGTCCTGCTGAGAAATCTACCACATACAAATCATATTTTCGATACCCTTCAAAGACTAGAGACTTGTCAGATTCCATTAGAACAAGGAAACGATATTTTTCAAATATCACAATCGTGTTTAAATCGCAAAGCATTGAGACAGACATTAAGCTGAAACCAAGGGATTCGGCAAGCATTACTTTATCCATGTGTTGATCCCTTGAGATTGCAACTCTACCTAGAACCAATACCTTGCTTTTACCAGTGTCAGCAAATGTGATGTGACTTTTGTCAGATGGACGTGAAGGTGAGTCCATGAGAAGACTTCGCTTGCCACTCATGTGATTAGTACACCCACTATCAATAATCCATTCTGAAGCAGCTGGTGTCGTACCCTACAGTGCAGTTAGGGGGATAGGCTTCACGAAGAGAATTTTGAAGCATAAACATTTGACGAGCAAGTGGATTATGAAAGCTTAGATCGAGGTTAGGACTGATAGGGCAAGTAGCAAGCGACTCAGGAACAAAATACATAATAAGACCAGTTAGGCATTTGATCTTGCGCCCTACAAGATGTTTAAGGTCCCCAGCAATAGCTTCAGACGAATTTGATTCTCGGCTGGAGACCTTTCCCTGCAAAAGAGAGTTAAGCTTTCTTAGCCACCCACATTTTCAAGGGTGGCTTCGAAGCAATGAGTCTAAGTGCAGCATCTGAGAACTTTGGCTTTGGAGCCCTAGCAAAAAGTCTTGCAGGTGGACAATAGTACTCATAAGAATAATCAGAGTAGTTCTTGGTCTTATGAACATGGCGGTTTGATGAAACGTGCTCATATTCATAGGCCTGAGTATGGCTTCCCTGCAAAGGATTTGCATTAGTGCGACTTAGGTGAGTCCTTTGTCTGTATGAAGCCTTTGGACCATATGAAGCCTGTGGTCTGGGGTTTGTCTTCTTCACTTGTGGTGTCATGACGACATTCACAGGAAGATTCTCCAACAACCTTTTCGACACCTAGACTTTCTTCATAGGTGGCCCATTCCTGCAGTTAGTACCAATATACCTGGCAAACACTTCACCATTCTGATTCTTAAATAGTTTATAGTTTTCATCAAAGGATTCATCAATAACAATGGGATTAGCACAATTGAAGCCTGACAGGGTGGATGGATCCACTGAGGGTTCCTTTGCAGCAACCCATGTGGTTTTGGGGTACTGCTCAGGTTTCTAGTAAGAGCCATCAGCATTCATTTTCCTTTCGAACCCAAGACCCTCTTTCCTAGGGTTTCGGTTCAGGATCTGCCTTTTGAGAACATCACATAGTGTCTGATGCCCTTTGAGACTTTTGTACATCCCTGTTTCAAGCAATGTCTTCAACCTTGCATTTTCATCAGCAATAGCAATGGTATCCTCAGCAGAGGGGTTAGTTACCACATCAACAGTTGAAGATATCGCAATAGTAGCAGCAATAGAACACTCAGCAATAGAAGTAGCGTTGTCACGCCCAATGCATTTAAGACATGGTGGTTCAAATCCTTCCTGAGCGGAACTGATCTGTTTGGCGCGAAGTGACTCGTTTTCCTTTTGAAGATCTTCATGAGCCACTCTCAATTTCTCAAGATCTTGCTTCCTTTGAAGATAATCATAGGAAAGCTTTTCATGAGTTGTTGAGAGCGTTACATGACGACTTTCAAGTTCCTCATACTTAACATGAAGATTTTTTATGTCTTCAATTAAGGACTGAGATCGAGTCATTTCAGCGTCTAATAGGTCATTGCTTTTATCTAACAGTTTTCGAATATGTTCCATAGCTTTATGTTGTTCAGTTGCAATTTTAGCAAGTGTTTTGTAGCTGGGTTTGGAACCACAATCAGAGTCATCTTCAGTTGATGTTTGATAGTGAGTAGTGCGTGTGTTTACCTTGGCACCGCGTGCCATGAAGCAGCAGGTGGGAGCAGAATAGTCCTTGTCATTTGCATTGGTGTCGGTGATGAAGTCATTGTCTTCAGTGTTGAAGATGGACTTGGCAACTTATGCTGTAGCTAGACTTGCAACACCAGAATCGGACTCCTCCTCAGACTCCACCTCCGCCTCCTCAGAAGCGGACTCCTCCTCTGAATCCATTTCCTTGCCCACGAACGCACGAGCCTTGCCAGATGAGCTCTTCTTGTGTGATGAAGACTTTGAGGAAGACTTGGAAGAACACTTTGAGTATTTCTTTTTCTTCTTGTCGTCAGAATCATACTCCTTGCTCTTCTTCCTCTTCTTGTTCTCATTGTCCCGCTGCGGACACTCAGAGATGTAGTGGCCAGGTTTCTTGCACTTGTGGCATGTTCTCTTCTTATAGTCATGAGCAGAAGCTTCATCATTCCTTGAGCTTGATCGTGAAGACTTTCTGAAGCCTTTCTTCTTGGTGAATTTTTGGAACTTCTTCACAAGCATAGCAAGCTCCTTTCCAATGTCTTCAAGATCATCAGATCTGCTGTCAGATTCTTCTTCAGATGAGGTGACAACTTTTTCCTTCAAGGCACGAGTTCGCCCATAGTTGGGACCGTAGATATCTCTTTTCTCAAAAAGTTGAAACTCATGTGTGTTGAGCCTCTCAAGTATGTCAGACGGATCGAGTGTCTTGAAGTCAGGACGTTCTTGAATCATCAGGGCTAGGGTGTCAAACGAGCTGTCAAGTGATCTCAGGAGTGTCTTGACGACTTCATGCTTGGTGATCTCAGTAGCGCCGAGGGCTTGAAGCTCATTTGTGATGTCAGTGAGTCGATCAAACATGAGCTGGACATTCTCATTGTCGTTTCTCTTGAAGCGGTTGAAGAGGTTGCGAAGGACACTGATTCTCTGATCTCTCTAGGTTGAGACACCTTTGTTGACCTTGGAGAGCCAGTCCCAGACTAGCTTAGATGTTTCCAAAGCACTCACACGGCCATACTATCCTTTGGTCAGATGACCACAGATGATGTTCTTGGCAGTGGAGTCCAGTTGAACGAACTTCTTGACATCAGCAGCAGTGACACCTTCACCAGCCTTGGGAACACCATTCTTGACGACATACCATAGGTCGACATCAATGGCTTCAAGATGCATGCGCATCTTATTCTTCCAGTAGGGATATTCAGTTCCATCGAAGTCTGGGAATGCAGCGGAGACTTTGATTATCCCTGCAGTCGACATAGCTAAAACTCCAGGTGGTTAAACCGAATCACACAGAACAAGGGAGTACCTTGCTCTGATACCAATTGAAAGTGCTAGTGATCGACTAGAGGGGGGTGAATAGGCAATTTTTATGAAAGTCTTCAAAAGATGGAAGTTTCAAAGACAAATGGTAGAAATAAACCTATTACCATGCAGTGGAAGGTAGACTACACTAAGCAAGCCATAGTCAAGTATTCAACGAAATGAAAGCATGAAGACTAATAGCAGCTAGGCAGTATAGATCAGGATGGAAGATAGTATGAAGACAATCAAAACAAGCAGTCACTCAGTGAAGACAAAAGATAATGCAATCATACAATGACTTCACCAGGGCCAACCATAAGTAAAGGAATGGGAAGGATGAAACTAGTGAATCGTTGAAGACAATGATTTGTTGGACCAGTTCCAGTTGTTGTGACAACTGTACGTCTGGTTAGGGAGGCTGAGATTCAACTCAGAAGACCGCGTCTTCACCTTATTCCCCTTGAGCTAAGGACACCCAATCCTCGCCCAATCACTCTGGTAAGTCTTCAAGGTAGACTTCCAAACCTTCATAGACTTCATTCACTGGCGATCCACAATGACTCTTGGATGCTCAGAACGCGACGCCTAACCGGCTGGAGGATTCACAGTCCTCAAGTGTAATAAGTCTTCAGATCACACACACAAGAAGACTTAAGTGATGCCTAACACTCTTGGCTCTGGGTGTTTAGGGCTTTATCCTCGCAAGAATTTTCTCTCAAAGGTTTCAAGGTGGGTTGCTCTCAAATGACAAAAGCCGTGCACTAACTTCGAGCAGCCAACCGTTTATGGTTGTAGGGGGTGGGCTATTTATAGCCACTAGGCAACTCGACCTGATTTGTCCGAAATGACCCAGGGTCACTAAGGAACTGACACATGTTCCAACGGTCAGATTTCAAACACACACGACAACTTTACTTGGGCTACAAGCAAAGCTGACTAATCCAGCACTGGATAAGATTTGCTCTCATTGTCTTCGCTCGAAGACATATGATTTTTGGTTAAGCATCACTTCAGTCATTCCGACTGGTTCACTTGGACCCCACTTAACAGTACGGTGGTTCCTATGACTCATCAAAGAAGAAAAAGTACGACGAAACTACTAAGTCTTCGCGCTCCATAGTCTTCACGCGATGTCTTCTCTTGTCATAGTCTTCAATGTGAATGTCTTCACATACCACCTTTGACTTCAATGTCTTCATACATTTTTAGGGGTCATCTCTGGTAGGAAAACCGAATTAATGATGGACTTCTACATGTGTTATCCTGCAATTCTCACAAACACATTAGTCCCTCAACCAGGTTTGTCGTCAATACTCCAAAACCAACTAGGGGTGGCACTAGATGCACTTACAATTTATCGTCGTTGTAAGGGAAGAGGACATTTTGCGAGAGAATGCAAATCTCAGTGTGTGATGATTGCTACTGAGGATGGTGGGTATGAGTCCGCTAGTGACTATGATGAGGAGACTTTGGCTCTTATTACACATGAAGAACACGGTGGAGACGATTCTGATCATGAGACGCAATACATGGCTCCTGAAGACGCTGACAGGTATGAATGTTTAGTTGCTCAATGTGTTTTCAGTGTGCAGGTCACACAAGCTGAGAAAAATTAGAGGCATAATCTGTTCCATACAAAAGGGGTTGTGAAGGAACGTTCTGTTCGCGTCATCATAGATGGAGGGAGCTGCAACAACTTTGCTAGCATGGAGATGGTGGAGAAGCTTTCTCTCACCACAAGACCACATATGCATCCTTACTATATCCAATGGTTCAACAACAACGGCAAGGTTAAGGTAACACATACTGTTTGTGTGCATTTTAGTATCTCTACATATGCTGATTTTGTTGATTGTGACGTGGTACCCATGCAAGCATGTTCCTTATTACTTGGTAGACCATGGCAATTTGATAAAAAAATTGTACACCATGGTAGAAACAATCAGTATACTCTTGTTCGTAAGGATAAACATATTACTTTGCTTCCTATGTCAACTGGTTCTATTTTGAAAGATGATATTAATAGAGCTAGTAAAGCAAAATAGGAGCAGAATAAGAGTGAAAATCAGATTGTGGCAAAAGAATTTGAGCAACAAATGAAGCCTAATAATAAACCATCTAGTGTTGCTTCTGAAATTAAATTGAAAAGTGCATGTTTACTTGCCACCAAATCTGATATTGATGAGCTCGATTTCAGCAAATTTGTTTGCTATGCATTCGTGTGCAAAGAGGCATTATTTTCATTTGAGGATGTGCCTTCCTCTTTGCCTCCTATTGTTACTAACATTTTGCAGGAGTTTGCCGACATATTTCCACAAGACGTGCCACCGAGATTACCACCTATTCGAGGGATTGAGCATCAAATTGACTTAATTCCCGGTGCATCGTTTCCTAACCGTGCACCATACCGTACCAATCCAGAGGAGACGAAGGAGATTATGTGTCAAGTACAAGAGCTGCTCGATAAAGGTTATATACGCGAATCCCTTAGTCCTGGTGTTGTTCCTGTTATACTAGTGCCAAAAAAGGATGGTACATCGCGTATGTGTGTTGATTGTAGAGGCATTAATAATATCGCTATTCGTTATTGTCACCCTATTCCTAGGCTAGATGATATGCTTGATGAACTGAGTGGCTTTACAATATTCTCCAAAGTTGATTTGCATAGTGGATAGCATCAAATTTGTATGAAATTGGGAGATGAATGGAAAACATCATTTAAAACTAAGTTTGGATTATATGAGTGGTTAGTCATGCCTTTTGGGTTAACTAATGCACCTAGTACTTTCATGAGATTAATGAATGAAGTTTTATGTGCTTTCATTGGACGATTTGTGGTAGTTTACTTTGATGATATATTGATTTATAGTAGATCTTTGGAGGAACATTTGGAACATTTATGTGCTATTTTTATTGCTCTATGTGATACACGTTTGTATGGTAACCTTGGAAAGTGCACCTTTTGCAATGACCGAGTGTCTTTTCGTGGCTATGATGTTACTCCACAGGGAATTGAAGTTGATAAAGCCAAGATTGAAGCTATTGAGAGTTGGCCGCAGCCCAAAACGATCACGCAAGTGAGGAGTTTTCTTGGCCTCGCTGGGTTCTATAGGTGTTTTGTGAGAGATTTCAGCACCATTGCTGCTCCTCTCAATGAGCTTACAAAGAAGGATGTGCCTTTTGTTTGGGGTACCTCACAGGAACAAGCCTTCACGGTATTGAAAGATAAGTTGACACATGCTCCTTTACTCCAACTTCCTGATTTTAATAAGACTTTTGAGCTTAAATGTGATGCTAGTGGAATTGGATTAGGAGGTGTGTTACTACAAGATGGTAAGCCCATTGCATACTTTTCTGAAAAATTGAGTGGGCCTAGTCTAAACTATTCTACTTATGATAAAGAATTATATGCTCTTATTCAGACTTTAGAGACATGGCAGCATTATTTATGGCCCAAAGAATTTGTTATACATTCTGATCATGAATCATTGAAACATATTATGAGTCAAGAAAAACTGAACCATAGACATGCTAAATGGGTTGAACTCATTGGGACTTTCCCTTATGTCATTAAACACAAGAAGGGTAAAGAAAATGTTATTGCTGATGCATTGTCTCGTCGTTATACTATGCTTTCACAACTTGACTTTAAAATATTTTGTTTGGAGACCATCAAAGATCAATATGTGCATGATGATGAATTTAAAGATGTATTGCAGAATTGTAAAGAAGGGAGAACTTGGAACAAGTTCGTCGTTAATGATGGATTTGTGTTTCGTGCTAACAAGCTATGCATGCCAGCTAGCTCCGTTCGTCTTTTCTTGTTGCAGGAAGCACATGGAGGAGGATTAATGGGACATTTTGGCGTCAAGAAGACGGAGGACGTACTTGCTACACATTTCTTTTGGCCAAAGATGAGATGGGATGTAGAGCATTATGTTGCTTGCTGCACTACATGTCAAAAAGCTAAGTCACGACTCAATCCTCATGGTTTATATATGCCTTTGCCTGTACCTTGTGTTCCTTGGGAGGATATATCTATGGACTTTGTTTTAGGTTTACCTCGAACAAAGAAGGGGAGGGATAGCATATTTGTTGTCGTTGATAGATTTTTAAAAATGGCACACTTTATACCATGTCATAAAAGCGATGATGTTGTTAATGTTGCTGATTTGTTCTTTCGTGAAATTATAAGCTTGCATTGTGTGCCAAATACTATTGTTTCAGATCGTGATACTAAATTTATTAGCCACTTCTGGAGATGTTTATGGGCTAAGTTGGGGACTAAACTGCTTTTTAGTACTACTTGTCTCCCCCAAACTGATGGACAATCGGAAGTAGTCAATAGAACATTGTCTACTATGCTTAGGGCAGTTTTGAAGAATAATAAGAAAATGTGGGAAGAATGCTTGCCTCATATTGAATTTGCTTTTAATCGTTCATTGCATTCTACTACTAAGATGTGCCCGTTGAAACTGTGTATGGTTTCCTACCATGTGCACCTATTGATTTGTTATCTCTTCCATCTTCGGAGAAGGTTAATTCTGATGCTAAAGAACGTGCTGAATTGATTTTAAAAATGCATGAGTTAACTAAGGAAAACATTGAGCGTATGAATGCTAAATATAAACTTGCTGGAGAGAAGGGTAGAGAACATGTTGTGTTTGCACCTGGAGATCTTGTTTGGTTACATTTGCGCAAGAATAGGTTTCCTAATTTACGCAAATCAAAGCTAATGCCATGTGCTGATGGTCCTTTTAGGTGTTAGAGAAAATAAATGATAATGCATATAAATTTGAGCTGCCTGCAGATTTTAGGGTTAGTCCCACTTTGAACTTGCAGATTTGAAGCCTTATTTGGGTGAGGAAGATGAGCTTCTGTCGCGGATGACTTCATTTCAAGAAGGGGAGGATGATGAGGACATCAATACCATTGTTACACCCACATCCCCTGCTGCTATACATGCTGGACCAATTACTAGAGCTCGCGCACGCCAATTAAATTATCAGGTACTTTTGTTTCTTGGTAATGATTCTAATGTTCCTGAGAATATGATGCTGCCTAAATTGGATACATTTGTTTTTCTTACAAATGAAGGGCCTGGCATGGATAAGAGGGATGAACACTGGAGCAAGACCAAGCATGGAGATGATGGCATGCGCAAGGGGATCAAGAACGGAGTTACAAGTGATGATTTCAGGAATTTTAAGCCACCATAAGGAATGCATGAAGCCTTGGACGAAATATACAAGATGCTACTTCATAAATTTCGTCTAGAGGCTATTCTAGGTGTTGCCTCACCTTATTATTGGGCCAGGCCCATGTATTTTCGAAATACTTAAGTATAGGCTATTTTTAGAGTCCGTATGTGTGGGGAAACAAGAGATAGGGTTAGTTTCGGACCCCTCCTCCAAGGGCACGAAATTCCCCCCTCTTCCTCCATATATACATCCCTTAGGGCGTCGTTTAGACTTTGGGTTTTGTTTAGATTAAAAGTTCGCCATAGCTACAACTTCACGTACTTCGTTTGTGTTCAACGACCAGACAAAGACGTCACAGAACCCCACCTTCATCAATAAACATTTCCTCTTATATTTGCAATATCCATATTGCAATTTTAATTTCTTCCTTGTTCTTCGTTGCTTGCAGGAAATAGACCCTCGTGGTCAGGTTGATCGTGCTTTAGCGTGGTCAATAACCTCTCAGAGTTGGTTTAGCGATTTCTAAGGCGCGACGTCCTCACACGTTCTAGTCGGATCGTCAAAGTCGACTTCCACCAAAACAATAGCCACCATCTCATCAAAAGATCGGGACCCTCGCCTCTATCAGAGATGGTCATGATCTCGTACCTGAGGGAGAGCCCTACCATTGCCATTATTTGCATGTGGACGACCTGGTGGTTTTTGTGCTGGTGGTTGCACGTAGTTCTGATTTTGATCAACCTCATCCTCGTAATATCCCGCATAATCATCCTCCTCTGCATCAGCAGCAGGAGCCACTGAAGTATCAACAGCAGCACCAACAGTTTGGCCAGGCGCAAGAGGGACACGGCTCGCTCAACAGAGGGCTGTTTCGCGACGTGGAGGTAGTCGTGGTTGTTAGAGGTGCGTTAGGTGCAGCCGGTGGTGGTGGTGGAAGACACGCGAGGAATTCATTAAACTTTTTATCAAGCTTTGTTTCGAACGTCTTCTCCATGCCATCTACCTTCTCCATGGCTTTTCAAATCTATTTAGCACATCTTGCACCTGTCCACTCATCAGTTGCTGAAATTTGTCATGCAACTCCTTATTCGTCATGTTCTCCCAGTCAGTCTCGTCAGCTTGTGATCCTGCCATGGTTAGCAGCAATAGAAACACACACGAATATGATCCTACAGACTACTAACAAGAGGTGGTGGTGGGTGTCACAAATCTGTCAAGCAAATCTCAAATTCTTACCAGTTCTTACCCAACAGCAGGCGGTGATCGGCAACCGTCGTAGTCAAAACTCTCAAAGCTTGGATAGAGCGATTACCAGGGAGAGCCAAATGCACGACGTAGAGGTATGTGGAGCTGGGAAGGCTTATAATATGGTAGCAAAAATAGTCAGCAATAATCAATTCAAAGATGCAAAGTTGAATAAACGCTCAACCATGGTACTGTGCTGGTCCTTGGCTAGACCGTGCTAGAGACGCGAGCCTAGAACACTAACAAAATCACGACTCTGCACGTAAACAAGGGAGGAGCACGCTCTGAATTTTTTTTCACTTTTTTGCACTTTTTCCCTCTTTTTTTGCTCCGCAACAATTTTTTTTCGAAAAATTCTACAAATGATCTAAAAACTGCCTAGCCAGAATTTTCCGACTATATTTTTTTTGAAACTGGAACTCTTTTTTTTAGACTGGAACTATTTTTCTATTCCGGGTAGCACGGAAGTTAGGGAGTCTGACTTGGTCACGACTCGAAGTATCACATGATCTGGAAACCGAAAACAAAGCAACAAATACTAGACTCAGACTAGGACTGGTGGCGGAGATGTATCTGGTGGAAAGTCAGACTGGTGGTGGATATATGTAGGTCGGTGGAACACGGACTGGTGGCGAATCTGTGATGGAGGTGGACTCGGATTATCATGATGGCGGTGGATATGTGTTATATGGCAGCGATGATGACGATGGTGATATATGGGAGCGGTGATGACGATGGTGGTATATGGCAGCAGTGACAATGATGGTGGTATATGGCAGCGGTGACGATGATGATGCAGTGGCGGCGTGTCAACTTGTGAACAGAACTCGAAACTCTAAAGGACAAGACACTAAGACCAGCAACTAGGCACGACCATGCAACCACAAATTCAACAATGCAAAACCCTAAAAAGATTATGCAAAGGCTCGGATTGGTTCGGATATGATGAACTAACCCTAATTTTTTTTGGCTTTTTCGTGGACTGTAGGTATGAAGAACAGACTCGATCTAAACTATGAAAAACCATAAAATCTCACCGAGCAACCTGGAAATCTGATACCACTTGATATAGGGGAAGGTGTCCTGTCTTTCGATGAGATGGTGGCTATCATTTTGGTGGAAGTCGACTTTGACAATCCGACTAGGAACGTGCGAGGATGTCGCGCCTTAGCAATCGCTAAACCAACTCTGAGAGGTTATTGACCATGCCGGAGCATGATCAACCTGACCACGAAGGTCTGTTCCTGCAGGCAAATGAAGAACAAGCAAGAAACTAATATTGCAATCTGGATATTGTGAATATAAGAGGAACTCTTTAATGATCAAGGTGGGGTTCTGTGATGCCTTTGTCTGGTCGTTGAACACAAACGAAGTACGCGAAGTTGCAGCTATGGCGAACTTTAATCTAAACAAGACCCAAAGTCTAAACGATGCCCTAAGGGCTGTATATATGGAGGAGAGAAGGGGGAATTTCGTGGCCCTTGGAGGAGGGTCCGAAACCAACCCTAACTCCTATCTCCCCACACATACGGACTCTAAAAACAGCCTATAACCAGGTATTTCGAAATTACATGGGCCTGGCCCAAAAATAAGGTGACGCAACACCTAGGATAGCCTCTGGACGAAATTTATGAAGTGGCATCTTGTATATGTCGTCCAAGGCTTCATGCGCTCATTATGGTGGCTTCAAAGTCCTGGAATCATCACTTGTAACTCCGTTCTTGTTCCCCTTGCGCACGCCATCATCTCCATGCTTGAACTTTCTCCAAGGTTCATCTTTCTTGTCCAAGCTAGGCCCTTCATTTGTAAGCAAGACAAATGTATCCAATTTAGGCCGCATCATATTCTCATGAACATGAGAATCGTTACCAAGAAACGAAAGTACCTGGTAATTTAATTGGCGTGCGCGAGCTCTAGTAATTGGTCCAGTATGTATAGCAGCAGGGGTTGTGGGTGTAACAATGGTATTGATGTACTCATCAGGCACGAAGCATGCTCTCATGACATCTTTCATTTGCGCCCAAGTAGTGATGGGTGGTTCACCTCTTGCCTCACGACGCTCGATGACTTGTTCCCACCAAATGAGGACATAGTCTTGGAACTCAAGGGATGCCATCGCGATCTTCTTCTCTTCTTCATAGTTGTGCAAACAGAATATTTTGTCGACCTTCAATGCCCATGAAAGGTACTCTTCGGGATCATTGCTTCCATTGAACTTGGGCATGGTGAACTTTAGCTTGCCGCAACGTTGCTCTTCATTGTGTTCAGGACGGGGATGATGACGTCCTTGACGAGGATGATCGTCTCTCACAATTTGCTCTAACCGTGGAGGATGATTGTCCTCCGAGATTCCATTGTCTTCTTGTTCTTGTTGAACTTGATGTTCTTGGCGAGCTTGTGGAGGAACTTGTCGAGCTTGACGTTGCGCGCGAGCTTGATATCTTCGTTCTTGAATTTCTTCGCGAAGTGGTTCTTCATGTTCCTGAGCTTGTCGGCCTCGGTTGGCTACGGCTCGACTTGAATATTGGAGGGCTTGTAGCGCCTCAAGTGCTTGATCATCTCGCAATTGTTGCTCTTGACGTTGTGCCTCGGCATCTTGTGCTTCTTCGTGTAGACACGCTCTCTCTTCCTCTTCGTGGTGGTATTGTCGTTGCCGTTCTCGTGCTTGCGCACATGTAGCTTGGTTTTGACGTTGTCAGTGCTCTTGAGAGTCGTAGTCGCATAGAGGATTGGGGCTTCTTGACGATTGTTGCGCGCGACACGGCGAAGAGTGTTCGATGTCAGTGTACTTGAGCCGGAGAGGGTGAAGTTGGAGTGTCGACTTGAGCGGCTCCGTCTTGATGAGGACGAAGTGGAAGAAGGGCGGTTGAGAAACTAAGCACGAATCTCATCCATTCTTGCGTCGTTCTCTTGCTTGTGATCATCGAGCTTGTGGTCGAAATAGTCTCTTGTAAGCTGCTGATAGAGTCGCAAGTCGGTGGCGAGGTTGTCGATGCGTTCACTCATTGCTTGTTTCTCTTGATGCAAAGCACGTTGCGCACCAAACAGTTGCCTCTTTGTGACGTAGGACTTCATGTCGTCGTCTTGCCCGATGAAGAGTGGGTTGGTAGAAGCACTTGGCCTATCCATCATTCCAAGGAAAATATGTGAGTGGTAGAAAGAGAGGAACGTATACCAAATGTACCTTGACCAAAGTTGAAGGTGGATCAATGATCACACCAATGTGGAACAAGGAAATATCACAATTGGTACCAATTCTTGTTGGTTTCTCACACCTACACAAGTAAAAGCTTATGGTGCAGCTTGGTTAGGATGGTGGCACAAAATTTAATGGAATTTTTAGTGAGCTTCCATAATGTTGGAAAAGATTCGCAAGTTTTCAATGCAACAAGTAGACCAAGCCAAATAAGGTACACAGAAACACACACGCAAAGAGATAAGTGGGGTCATGCAACCAAGGATAAGCCGAAATATGGAGTCCACGAAAATGCTCTTGTTGCACAACACTAGAGAGACGCTAGCACGATTATGCAATAGCCGGATACGAAGACTTGTGCACAACCTACTAAGCAAAAATGCAACAACTTCTATCCCAAGTATGCTCTATGTATGGTATTCCGATGATATGATCCAAGATGATCTAGTATGACAATCTTAATGTAGTATGATGCTATGGTTCTTGCTTAAAGCTATTTGCTTATCTTTCCCTTTTTCTTAAGAGCTTGTTTGGCACTTTTATTTTGAGCTCTTTTATCGTGCAATGCTTCACGAGCCAAGATAGCAATTGTGTATGCGATGACAACTTTGTGACACTAAAGATGATATCAATATATGCACCAATGATATGTATGTATGTTATGGGAAGTATGATCACTAATGTGCACAAGTCATGTTGCCCGCAATACTCAAAGGCTAGTCTCGATGGGTAAGCGACGCAAAAAGTAAGGCTATGGGGTTATCAATGCAATTGCAAGAATGTATGATGATATCACGATACCAAGATGAGGTTACCGCTTCTTGCTTACGGTATGGTGTAAAAATGGTGTAGTGATTGTTGTCGATGACGCGTCTGTCGGTGTCAAAACCGGCGGATCTCGGGTAGGGGGTCTCGAACTGTGTGTCTAGGTGGATGGTAACAGGAGACGGGGGACACGATGTTTTTACCTAGGTTTGGGCCCTCTCGATGGAGGTAAAACCCTACTCCTGCTTGATTGATCTTGATGATATGCGTATTACAAGAGTTGATCTACCACGAGATCGAAGAGGCTAAACCTTAGAAGCTAGCCTATGGTATGATTGTGTGTTCCTATGGACTAAACCCTCCGGTTTATATAGACACTGGAGGGGGCTAGGGTTACACAGAGTCGGTTACAAGGAAGGAGATCTATATATCCGTATTGCCAAGCTTGCCTTCCACGCCAAGGAGAGTCCCATCCGGACACGGGACGAAGTCTTCAATCTTGTATCTTCATAGTCCAATAGTCTGGCCAAAGGATATAATCCGGCTGTCCGGATACTCCCTAATCCAGGACTCCCTCAGTAGCCCCCAAACCAGGCTTCAACGACAATGAGTCTGGCGCGCAGATTGTCTTCGGCATTGCAAGGCGGGTTCTTCTTCAACTCTGAGTACCTGTTAAATAGTGTCCGGCTTCTCGTAAATGTTACGCTTCCTGGCTTCTGCGTCCAATAATGGCCATCTTCCACGTGTCAAGCGAATGTGAGGAGCTAGGGTGTTTTTACATTTACCACCCCATCTATGCGAATGAACTGTCTATTAAAGAGACGAGAATCCTCAGATCCAAATCACACCATCCTCCCTCAGCGAGCATTCATTGGAGCGCGCCCGAAAAAATCCATCCCAACATGGCCGGCCAGCGCAGCTCCTCCTCTCGCTCCCGCAGCCCCAAGCCCGGAGACTGGGAGAAGTGTTCCGTCCCGCACAGTCAATTAGTGAAGCTACAGACCCAGGGATTCCTCCCTCCAGCGTATATGGTCCCGGTTCGAGCCGGGCTCGCCACCTATGATGGTGGGGAGCAAGCAGAGAGCTTTCCCAACCCCTCTAAGGGAGAGTGGGTATGTGTTGTCCCTTATTTGCTAAGGGGACTCGGATTTCCAATCCATCCATTTCTCCGAGGGCTCTTGGAGTTCTACGGCCTCCAGTTGCACAACCTCACCCCTGCCTCCATACCGCACATCGCTGGTTACGTAGCCCTTTGTGAGCTGTTTCTGGGTTGCGAAGCTCATTTTGCGCTATGGAAGAAGTTGTTCTGCCTTGTGCCCCGTCCACAGAGGGGATCAATATATCAAGTGGGCGGAGCCGAAGTATGGCACATCACCGGGACCGGATACCTATCCGGTACCCCGAAGAAGACGTCCCAGGACTGGCCTTCGGAGTGGTTTTATATGGAGGATGTTCCTCTCCCGGATCCCATCCGGATTGGTCTTCCTGCGTTCGACAATGCCCCTTTGAAGAAACGCCTAAGCTGGCACCCACGGAGCCCACAGGAGGAAGATGATAGAGGCGTATTTTATCTGATGGGTCGGGTAAAGTTGCTGGCCAAATCAGGACTGACCATAACCGAGGTTATGGCAATATGCATTATGCGGGGGGTGCAACCACTTCATTATCGAGGCCACCCCATGTGGCACTTCAACGGGGAAGATGATTCCACTCGCTGCGGGCGCAAGGGACCAGACTCAGTTGCTGCTCTAGCAAAAATTCTATCCGATCTGTATAAGGGGGAAGAAGAGGAGTTCCTCCGCATCAAGCCACGGGATGGATTCTCCATGAACAACCATCGAAGCTGGGTGAGCTTCCACTCTTTTTACTTCCATCCTACCTTTGTTTTCGTGATAAATATTTACCTCGTCATTTCATCGCAAGAACTGCGTAAGGCGGTAGGGGAGATCAATAGCCCACCTCCACAACCGGAGGATCCTGAACGGGTCCTCGACCCCGGCCTCAAAGAAGATCCGGACATATTCGTGGAGCTGATTGATAGGATTTTCTATCAGCTAAGCTGTGATGATGCCATGGTGGCCATTATAGCCGACTACCCTAGGCTACTCCCAGCCTCGCAGGTAAATGAGACCGGAGTCCCAACCTTTGAAAAGGATTTCCCTTTATGCACTTCACCTACTGTATACAAACGGTGTTTTATAGGGAAGGCCCTCGGGACGCCATGCCGAGCCTGCGACGACTCGCCAACAAGGGGTTTCAAAGCTGGACAGGCTAAAAAGGAAGGTGGTCTGGACGGAGACGCCGGTGCAGAGGTATGATGCAACACCTCACTCCGTGGTTGTCGTCTTTAAAAACATAATAACACCCGTGTTTCCTAGAAGGAAGAACGCTCGCCGGACAATATCCGGAGAGGTCGCCGATCACGCCTCTACCAATCGGGCTCCAGGGCCAGACACAAAGGCGGAAACTGACACGAGGTACACGCCAGATGCTCCTTCTACAGAGGATGCGGATAGGGTATCCGCTATGAATTCCGAAGTGGAGAGCGCCATGAATCACAGGCGTCGCCGAGCCGTACTCCGTGACGCTTGTTTCTCCTGAGAGGCATTTGATGCATTCAACTCGGGAGATGCATACATCCGTGCTGCTCAAAATGGTCTAGCTAGAGCTACAGACCAGTATGTAAAGGATGTACGGGTAAGAAAATTTGATGAGTATATATATATCAGTAGCCCCTGAGACTTGAAACAGTTGGCACAACTGATTTAAGGATCATTTATTATGCAGGTTCTTACAGAGAGGAATACTCGACTGTCACAGGAGCTGGAGGAATGCAAGACCCAACTTCGGGCCGCCGTTGCCGCATTGAAGGAACCTGAAAAGTCCCCAGCTGGTAACATTTGTTTCAAATAATGATAGGTACCATATAGTGTGCGTCATGGCTGCAGATCTAACAATAGATATTGCAGATGACTCCGGAGAGAATCCGGAGGACCAACGCGAGCTGACTAAGGTCATGTGGGAGAAAAACAATCTCCAAGACACCAATACCAAGCTGAGCGTGGGACTGAAAGATGTTCGAGCCCAGCTTGCGGACTCCGTGAAGGAGAATAAGCGGCTTCAACGCAGCATTTTCAGTAAGTGCTTGAACGAACCCTTAAAAGAGTGTGGCGGAGAAGCCGGCTAACAGAGTTATGTCTGCAGGTATGCTGACGGGTCGTCCCGCGGAGGAGATGCCTGGGTCTGCGGGTGATCTTCTACCCGAGCTCTCACAATTGCACGAACAAGTTCGGCAGGTGATGCAAAGTATTGCCCAGGCCTTGTGGCCATCCGTCTCCCTGCCAGCAGGCATTGGAGAGCTTGCGGAGAAGCTCAAGGGAGCACGGCGGTGCTTCCGATTATGGAAGATATCGGCCTGCCGTCAAGGTGCTAGGGAGGCCTGGGCCATGGTGAAGACGCGGTATACCAAGGCTGACCCGAACCACATGGCCGAGGTCGGACCTGTGGGGCCCGATGGGAAAGAGATCCCTGTTAGCTTAGTGTATGGGCAAGTAGGATTAGCCGCAAAGTATTCCCAACAGGATTGTAGGCTAGATAGCCTGTTGGATGGTATAGAAGAGGAATTTAGTCAGTCTACATGACTATGTAATTAAAGTGACATATATAATGCCTTCTAGCCAGATTGTAAATCATTTGTCATGGCAGACCTTTTCGCTTCAACCTCGGGACCCGATAGTCCGGAGTGTATCCGAATACCCGCTCAGTTATATAAGAACCGGGGTATGCGTGGAAACCAGGCATAGGGGTCATTAGTGCTTGAACAGACAAGTACCCAACTAGTTATGTTATATTACATGGGTAGTAAGAAACATCTTCCAGGGAGAATAGTTCCGTTAAGGGTTCCTTTCCCTGGGTGCGCATGCCCTAAAGTGCATGTCCGGACTGCGAGAGGAGTCGCAGGCAAAAACATCTGGGGGCACATATGGAAAATAAATAAAAGTCATCTTTTGTTCACCAACCGAATATTCCCTTAAGAATGCTAGCTTTCGGCCTCACCCAGTCTGAGGGTACACATACGGCTGACCCGGCAGTAGCAATCGCAGAGGTGCTCCCCTTATGCCCTAGCCGAATTAACAGGAACATAGGGCATAAATACAAGAGCCAGACAACCCAGCTTGGCCAAAACTTAAGTCATATCGATGCATATAATGGCAAAGAAAAGGTACATGCGGAAGAATAACACATGTGCGGGGCATGAAGCCCAGATAAATAATTAAGCTTGTGTGTAAGAAGCCCCCAGGTATAATGAGCGCGGTTAGCGCGTCAATAGTGTGCAAGCAAGGCACAAGTTGGCCCTTGAAGGCCTGGAGAAAGAATAAAAGAAAGAAAGAGAGAAAAGAAAGATAATATATATGCAAAAAATGGACAGAGGAAGGAGACGAACATAGAGTCCGGCACTAGGCGTAGAATCTTCGGAGCCTGGCTACGTTCCATGGGTTCGGCTCAAGTTGATTATTCGATGCATCCCACAGACAGTACGCTCCACCGGTCAGAACTTGGTCAATAATGAAGGGACCTTCCCATTTGGGCTCGAGCTTGGTCTTTTTCTTCTTCGGCAGGCGTAGAAGTAGCTCGCCAACGTTATAAGTTTTGCCCGTACTTCTCTACTTTGGTATCTTCGAGCCTGTTGCTGATAGAATGCGGAACGAGCTTTTGCCACGTCGCGCTCCTCCTCCAGGGTGTCCAGACTGTCATGCCGATCGAGCTCGGCTTCTCTTTCTTCGTACATGCGCACTCGAGGTGCGTCATGAATTATGTCGCAGGGCAGAACCGCCTCTACGCCGTACACCATAAAGAAGGGTGTGTATCCGGTAGTATGATTCGGCGTGGTCCGCAGCCCCCAGAGTACGGAGTCGAGCTCCTCTACCCAGTGCGTGATAGACTCCTTTAAGGACCGCACTAATCTGGGTTTGATGCCGCTCATGATAAGACCATTTGCTCGCTCAACTTGGCCGTTAGTTTGTGGGTGATAGACAGATGCATAATCGAGCTTGATGCCCATGTTGCTGCACCAGAGTTTTACCTCGTTGGCCGTGAAGCTCGTGCCATTATCAGTGATGATGCTGTGGGGGATGCCATAATGGTGTACAACCCCGGATATGAAGTCTATCACCGGTCCGGATTCGACAATTTTAACTGGTTTGGCTTCTATCCATTTGGTGAATTTATCCACCATGACCAGTAACTATTTTTTCTTATGGGTTCCCCCTTTAAGGGGTCCAACCATGTCAAGCCCCCATACCACGAAGGGCTAGGTAATGGGGATTGTTTGGAGGGCGGTGGGTGGCATGTGGCTTTGGTTTGCAAAAAGCTGGCAACCGACGCAGCGTTGGACCAAGTCCTGTGCATCTACCCGGGCCGTCGGCCAATAAAAACCTGTACGGAAGGCCTTGCTTACAAGGGCCCGGGCTGCGGCGTGGTGGCCGCCGAGTCCAGCGTGAATTTCTGCCAAAAGCTTCCGCCCTTCCTCTTCGGAGATGCACCTTTGAAGGACTCCACTAGTGCTTTTTTTATACAGCTCTCCCTCGTGGACCCTTAGGCTTTAGATCGCCGCACTATGCAGCGTGCCTCATTTTGGTCCTCGGGAAGTTCCTGCCTAGTTAGGTAGGCCAGGAATGGTTCTGTCCACGGGGCAATGATGGCCATTATTACGTGGGCTGAAGGTGTTATTTCTGTGGCAGAGCCTCCGATTATGTCAGAGTGTTCGGTATCGGGCATTTTGGCCGGGTCCGGACTATTGTTACCGGTGTCCCCTTCCCATACCATGGATAGCTTAAACAACCTCTCCAAGAAGATACTGGGGGGGGTGCATCGCGTTTTGTGCCGATGCGGGCGGGGATATCCGCCACCTGATTGTTTTCCCGAGCCCCATGGTGAAATTCGAGCCCCTCGAACCGAGCTGACATCTTTAGGACGGCGTTGAGATAGGCCGCCATCTTCGGATCCTTGGCATCGAAGTCTCCATTTATTTGGGATATTGCGAGGTTCGAATCCCCACGCACCTCCAGGCGTTGAATGCCCATGGAAACGGCCATCCGAAGACCATGTAACAGAGCTTCGTATTCAGCTGCGTTGTTGGAGTCTGTATACAGTATCTGTAGTACGTATTGAACTGTATCTCCGGTTGGGGACGTCAGGATGATGCCAGCCCCCAGACCAGCCAGCATTTTGGAGCCGTCTAAGTGCATGATCCAATTGGAGTATGCGTCGTACTCTTTAGGGAGTTTGGCTTCCGTCCATTCGGTGACAAAGTCGGCCAATCCTTGCAATTTAATGGCTCGCCGGGGTTTGTATGTTATGTCGAACGGTAGGAGCTCAATGGACCATTTGGAAATCTGGCCCATGGCGTTGCGGTTGTTTATAATATCATTAAGTGGCACTTCCAAGGGTACTGTAATTGGACACTCTTGAAAGTAGTGTCGCAGCTTCCGGGATGCCATGAATACCGCATAGGCTATCTTTTGATAATGTGGGTACCGTGATTTGCATGGAGTGAGGACAGTGGATACATAATATACCGGCTTTTGAAGGGGGAATTTATGTCCGTCCATTTCTCGTTCGACGACGAGCACTACGCTTACAACCTGATGAGTTGCCGCAATGTACAACAACATTGGTTCGCCGATGTTTGGCACGGCTAGGATTGGGTTGGTTGCTAGTATGGCTTTTATTTCTTCCAATCCGGCTGAGGCAGCGTCCGTCCACTCGAAGTGTTCGGTGCGCCGAAGAAGGCGATAAAGGGGTAATGCCTTTTCTCCTAAGCAGGAGATAAAGCGGCTTAGAGCCGCCACACATCCGGTTAATTTCTGGATTTGTTTGAGGTCCGTTGGGATAGCCAACTATGACAGAGCTCGGTTTTTGGCCGGATTTGCTTCAATTCCTCTACTGGAGACAATGAAACCCAGGAGCTTTCCGGCTGGTACACCGAACACACATTTTTTCCGGATTGAGCTTGATGTCGTATGTTTGGAGGTTATCGAATGTGAGCCTCAAGTCGTCTATTAGAGAGTCGACGTGTTTGGTTTTGACGACCACATCATCTACGTATGCCTCTACTGTTTTGCCGATCTGTTTGTCCAGACATGTCTAAATCATGCGCTGATATGTTGCCGACGTTTTTGAGCCCAAAAGGCATTGTGTTGAAACAGAAGGGTCCGTATGGTGTGATAAATGCCGTTGCGGCTTGGTCGGACTCCGCCATCTTGATTTGGTGGTAGCCGGAGTATGTGTCGAGGAAACACAATGAATCGTGTCCTGCGGTAGCATCGATAATTTGATCGATGCGGGGGAGGGGGGAGGGATCCTTTGGGCAAGCCTTGTTGAGGTCCTTGAAATCGACACATAGGCGCCATGATTTGTCCTTCTTTGGTACCATCACTAGGTTTGCTAGCCAGTCCGGGTGTTATATTTCTCTAATGAATCCGGCCTCCAATAACTTGGCTAGTTCCTCTCCCATAGCTTGTCTCTTAGCTTCAGAGAAACGCCGAAGAGTCTGCTTGACTGGCTTGAATCCCTTTAGAATATTAAGGCTGTGCTCAGCCAGCCTGCGTGGGATACCTGGCATGTCTGAGGGGTGCCAGGCGAATATGTCCCAATTCTCGTGTAGAAACTCTCATAGCGCGGCGTCCACGGCAGGGTTTAACTGTGCCCTGATGGAGGCTATTTTTGTAGGGTCCGTTGGGTGGACTGGGAATTTGACTATTTCATCCACTGGTTTAAAAGAGGTGGACTTGGATCTCTTGTCAAGTATCACGTCATCCCTGTCCCCTGTGGAGCGTAGCGTGGTTAATTCCTCGGCCTAAAGGGCTTTGAATAATGCCTCGAGGGCCAATGCGGCTGTTTTGTTTTCGGCGCAGAGTGCTGTGTCCGGATCACTAGCGAGAGTGATGATTCCGTTGGGCCCGGGCATTTTGAGCTTCATGTACCCATAATGGGGTATGGCTTGGAAGATCGTGAACGCCTCCCGCCCTAAAAGGGTGTGGTATACGCTACTGAACGGGGCCACTTGGAATGTAATTTCTTCGGACCTATAGTTCCGCGGCATGCCAAATACCGCATCTAGTGTGATTTTCCCAGCGCAGCGTGCTTCCCGACTAGGGATGATTCCTCTGAAGGTTGTGCTGCTTCGCTCAATGCGGTTCCAGTCTATTTCCATTTTGTGAAGAGTTTCTTCATAGATGAGGTTTAATCCACTGCCGCCGTCCATGAGTACTTTGGTGAGTCGAAAGCCGTCCACAATTGGACTGAGGACTAGTGCAGCTGGTTCTCGGGCTGTTCGGAATTTAGGTTTGTCACTGGCATTGAAGGTAATAGCCGTGTCACTCCATGGATTCATTGCTGCCACGTGGTAGATTTCGGCAAGGCTGCGGAGTGTTCGCTTGCGCCTATAATTTGATGCGAAGGTCTCAAAGACTGTTAATACCGTATTGTTATCCACGGGATGGTGCTCTGTGGCATTTGTGATGAGAAGATCCTAACCACTTTTGGCCACCTGCCGGAGAACCAAACATGCTCTAAGGCTGTGTGTTGGTATGGTATCCGCTGTACTATGAATTTTGCAGGGTCCGTTGAGCCATCCCTCCAATACGGTTCCACGCCCTGTAGAGGGTCTTTGCTTCTTTGTAATTAACTCGGGTGTCTTATGATAGTGCACCCTTTTACCTCGGACTGGGTGTATATTCGGAGCCGGATTATCCCAAAATTTCGTTTCGGTTTTCCAGGCGCTTTCCATCGCACATTACTTTCGTACTATGGACGCCAAGTCGGCGAAGCGTGATATGTCACGGCGACTTATGGCGTTAAGGATTCCCTTGTCCGTGCAATTATTGCAGAAAAATGAGACTGCATCTTCATCGCGACAGTCCTTAACCTTGTTCATCACAAGGAGGAATCTGGCCCAATAATGATGTACTGTTTCCTGGGGCTCTTGCATGATGTGGGAAAGATCGTTTATGTTTGGGTGGGTGGGTGGATTTGAGTCCGAACCCCTACCCGATCTGAGACCCAGGGGCCGAGGAGTTTGCAATCTTGGAAGTTCGGATTTCGGGATGTTGCCCGGTAAGTCTGGCCCGCTGCCTTACTCCAGGTTCAGGGCTTGGGTGATGTCCTCCCGTAAACGGGTATCCGGCTCGGAGAGCTTAGTAATCCGGACATAGTTGGTCCTCAAGATATAGGAAGAAATGCCGCATTGTTCCTCCACCACCGCAATATGATGGGTGACCGGTGGAGAGTTAATCTCCCTTTGATCGGATTTAAGCCCAATGCGATCATAGTCCATAGCGACTCCCAAGGCGGTGATGCGATCCAAGAGCTTGTTTAGGGAAGAGAGCTCCATTGGATCCATCTGCTCGGCAAATTCGGAGACGACGTGGAGGCTGTTTTCGATGACCCGATAAGTCATCGTCGGTCCAACAGCCGAACGGGCGGTCATGATGAAACTGCCTAGCCGGAGAGTTTGGCCGATAGCCAGGGCTCCTCCGGCGGTAATGTTGTTTTTAACAACGAGACGAGGCATCCTTCCGTACGGTGACGACAAAGTGAAACTCTCAATGAAAGCACCAATGTCGGTGTCAAAACCGGCGGATCTCGGGTAGGGGGTCCCGAACTATGCGTCTAGGCGGATGGTAACAGGAGACGGGGGACACAATGTTTTTACCCAGGTTCGGGCCCTCTCGATGGAGGTAAAACCCTACTCCTACTTGATTGATCTTGATGATATGAGTATTACAATAGTTGATCTACCACGAGATCGAAGAGGCTAAACCTTAGAAGCTAACCTATGGTATGATTGTGTGTTCCTACAGACTAAACCATCCGGTTTATATAGACACCGGAGGGGGCTAGGGTTACACAGAGTCGGTTACAAGGAAGGAGATCTATATATCCGTATTGCCAAGTTTGCCTTCCACGCGAAGGAGAGTCCCATCCGGACACGGGACGAAGTCTTCAATCTTGTATCTTCATAGTCCAATAGTCCGACCAAAGGATATATTCCGGCTGTCCGGATACCCCCTAATCCAGGACTCCCTCAGCGTCCATGGTGAAGATGAGCGGCGGTGATGTTGATGTTGAACCGTACCTAAATAGCCGAAACACAATAGGACATGGAACCGCGACTCAAATTCTCAAAGCACAATGTGACAAAATTGTCGGAGTTGGCAATGCGGAACTTTTGGTCGAAACTGTCAATCAACCGTGGCTGAAACTGGGACGGGCGGAAATACCGCTTGGGAGGGCGGTTGTACCGCTCCTGGAGCTCAGTGGTAGTACTGCTTGGAGTTGGCGGAAGTACCGCTGGTGTTGGGACGAAATTGTGTCGGAAATGGATGATTTTGGGGCTAAAAGTGGATGGATTTTGTGGATGGGAACTGGTGAAACTTGGGGAGATGCTAGATCTACCTACAACACACGAAATCTGTGGATCAAATCCAACAAAACTTCATCACACCAACAAATAAAAAAATTGGGGCTATTTTGTGGGGAAATTTTCGAATTAGGCACAAAATCAACAAAAACAAGGCTAGAAACACAATTGGGAGGCTCCGAAATCGTGATCAACGTGGCTCTAGATACCAAGATGATGTAGGGTAGAACCCTAGTGGCCCGATCTTTCATGAAAAGGAGCGGATCCCGCGATGGACATGAAGAACACGAGGGGAAACACGAGGGGAAACACGAGAGAATCACTCAAACCAACAAGATAGATCAGACATGCGCTAGATCCTCAAAACACGAGAGGAGATACAAGATCCACGATCAACAAAGGATGATACAAAGGGTAACTGGTTCTTCTCCGTGAGGAGGTCTTGAGGTCTTCTCCGTGAGGAGGTCTTGAATCCAAGGTGGATCTTCTTCGAAGAGGGGCCGCGGTCTCTCTCATGGAGTAGATCCGTAATGGATGAGCAAAGCTCTATCTCTAATGAGCTACTACTTATCTGCCCCTAGCTAGGATGAAGTGGGGAAGTATATATAGTCGAAGTACATGAAGGGGTAAGTTGGGGGATACATGGGGGGAAACCCCTGTCGCTGCGCACAGGTAGGGCAGTTGTACCGGTCATGGGGACGGTTGTACCGCTGGGAGCTCAGGTACTAGTTACTGGAGGTATTTCAGGATGTGCTCAGCGGTTGTACCGGTGCTTGGGGAAGTTGTACCGGTCAGGTGGCTGTTGTGGGGATAAACCGATGTTGTACCGGCCTTGCACCGCTTGATGACAGAAGCTTGACCGGTAGTCAAGCGGTTGTACCGCCGGGACGATAGTTGGGCAGTACATGGGCGGTTGTTTCGGGACTTCTGAGCTGGGAAGGTGTTCTTCATGCTCTTGATGTCCATCTTGCATCGTAACTTCTCCTTGGTTGCTTACTTGGTACCTAAGCACACAAAGCATCTCCGTTTGTGGTAGTAGCAATGTATCAAGTGGGTCAAAGGGAAGTTCAACAAGGAAAGAGTCAACCTCGTTCTCGATGGCTCTCACACGGGCTCTTGTCATTGGTCCATGTGGTGTCGTGGGAGATGTAGGTAGGTCCATGGGGATGAACTTGGGATGCTCCGCATCACACCGTGAAGGTGTGTCCTTGTGCATTCTTCACAATGACGACGCACAAGCAAGTGCGATGTAGAATCGTCGTGGTAGAAGGTGGTTCGCTCTCAAGAGCTCGAATAGTCAACTCATGTGAAGTGGAAGTCGACATGATGTCCAAGTATCCTACACACGCACAAAACAAAACATAGAAAGTATGTGCATTGTAGATAAACACACCATCCATCATGATGGTTCTCTTCTCTTGGACATAACCATTAGAAGCACAAGTGCATGAATAATATGATGCAACAATGAATATAATCATGGCACTAGGTATATGGTGCAAAGATGTAAGACAAGCATGCTTCACAAGAATTATGTCAAAATCTCCAAATATATGAGAGAATGCTATGGGGGCAAACTCATTATCAAGACTAAAGGCATAATTGCACTCAATACATGGCAAATCATCTAGCATGAGAGAGGCAACATATGGAGATATATGACAAGAAGCAATAATAATCATGTGCAAAGCATGTAGATGGTTGTCACCAACCGCATGAAATGAGCAAGTATGAATCATTGGCGATGCAACATAAGCAAGCATAGTAATCAAGGCGTGTAAACTAGTGGAGCGAAGATGCAACACACTAGAAGAAATCATGCCAATCATATCATGTCAGCAAATAATAGGCAAAGGCAATGCACATGACATATCGCAAGCACGAGCACAAAGCAAGATCATAGTATCATGATAGGAATGTGTCATAGATGGAATACGGCAATAACAAGTAATATCTCCACCAAGCTTGCAAATACACATACAAGTATGAGAATCAATCGTCATGTGTAATGCAAAGCATGGGTCACAAATGCATGGCAAAGGCATAGGAATGGGCATATCATGCAAAGTGAACATGGCAAGATGGGCATAGAATATGTATTGGCCAGTAACCCATAACCATGTGAGGGACATGTAGAATAAATGCGTGAAGTCTTTGCGTGAAGAGAGTGGTGGGAAAGACAATCCATGGGATCCCAAGTCATCATTGCTCTCTAGAGCTTGCTTTGTCAACTCATGGGAATGTGAGGTTGACTAGTATTTGTGGGTACCTACACAAAAGAGACATAAGCCAAAGAAATTGTGTGTGTGGTAAATGTACACATCATCTATAACATCCCAAATTTTCAATTTGGAATGTTATACATAGGTTATTCATGCAACTCAAGGGCCCAAGGAGAGAGTTGGGGATTTCCCGTTTCTCATATTTGAAAATTTATCAAATATCGAAACAAGGATCACTTTGGTTTTAAATGTTTTTCTCCCCAAAAATATTTCATATTAAAATATATGAGACGAGATAATATGACTTCTCCAAAAAAGGAATATTGGAGGAAAAATATTAAAATCAAATAAACAATTTTGTTTGGATTCTATTACTATTTTATTTGAATTAGAAAAATATGCATTTTCCAAAAATTGCATTTTAGGCCAAGAAAATGTTCACTTTGTTCTAAATATTAAATTTAGATGGTGAAATTTTGTTTTGGTATTTTTAGATTTTTATTTTATTTTCTAGGATTTTATTTCGGCGAAATCAGTTTTTTTTTAAAGTTGCTTCAGACCGACTGGGTTGAAAGCCCAGTCAGCCCATGCGCTGTGTCACCCCGATCCCGAGTGGGAGTCCGCCGCCCGTACACCGCCGCGCCGTGGCCGACTCCGCCTCGCCTCGCCGCCTTGCCCCCTACCCCACTCCGGTTCGATTTTTCTCGGTTTAGTTGTTTAGCGGACGTTCGTCCGTTCTTTCATTTTAATGAACGCTGTTCATCAGTTAGCGACAGACAGCGAATGTTCGTTCGTTAGTCTGTTCATTTCATTTCATTTTCTAGGGTTTTTACGCGACTATTTTCGATCATGATTTCTGCCCGGATCTTCGTTTTAGTTTATCTTTTCTCTCGTTTATCCAAATCAGATGAAACAAGCGCCTAGATCTTCGTCTCGAAGCCCTATTTATGTTTAACCAACTTGAACAAGATTTTGGTACTGTAAAATTTGATTTAGTCCAGATTAGTAAACGGATCTTGTTTCTTTTGTAGTTTGAGTTTTGTTGCTCCGTTTGATTTGATTCTTTTTGCAAACCGGAGTTCTTCAGTTGAACTTTCTGGTTAGATCTTCTTATTTGAGTTTTACCCATGCACCTTTGCTTGATTGCTTATGTATTTTTGTTTACGATAGAATTCCCAGAGTGCGAAGCGTGCTACTATGAGTCACTAGGTTTTGTGGATCGTCAGCAAGGCAAGTAACACATTGATCATACTCTTTTCATACCCAGTTTTATGCATTAGTTGCAAGCCCTCAAACAGTGCATGATTGGGATGTGATTAACTTGTGGGTTTTGGGAAGTAGTTGATGAGGTAGAACCTATTGCCCTTTTATTATCAAACCCTTGGGAGTTACTTCTACGCTATGCTTATATTGCCATGCTATGCTCGTAGACGTGGATTGGCTTTGAGTGTATCCATGACAGATGTGAGATTTTTAATTAATGGTTAACTTAAGGTGGCTACTTAAATACACATCTGGGTGGATTGGTTGCGGGCACCTGGAGAATCCAGTGTTGTCCTAGGATATCCCGGAGTACCCGTGTGATCATCCTATGGTTCGCCACCCAGTTTCAAAGGGATCATAAGATTATTCATGCTTGAAACTTCCATGTGCAGCCACAAGCTATTATGGGCTCTAGCATAGTTGAGTATGTTGCATGACCTCTTCTAGTGGTAGGCTAGCAGATGCAGGGGATGTATGTTGGTACTCTACCCAGGGTTTGATTTAATGCTTCTGGAAGACTATGTCTCGGTCATCCGTCTCTCTAACACCATGTAGTGCAAGAAATCCAACAGAGGAGATTGAGTCTTGTGGGGAGAAGTGCGCAAATCTTTGCAGAGAGTAAAAACTAATCATGGTTAGCCGTGTCACCGGTTATGGACATCTTGAGTATCTGGTACTTGAATTATTGATTTGATCTCATCACTCTAAATTAAATTGTTGGGCTGATAATGAATACTTTAATTGGGATTGAGTTGGAGGAACCTTCTCAATGATGTTTCAACCACCATGTTAGTTAAATAAAATATATTCCTTTGTCGTAGGAAAAAATTGGCTTTTCGCAAAAGCAATATAGCCTTAGAGCCTCCACCAGCCATATATGCATTGTAGTGATAGAATTTATCTGTTCATTGCTCTATTGTGTTATATTGCCAGCAATTCCATATGTTGACCCGTTTTCGGGCTGCAACGTATCATGTTGCAGACTTTTTAGACGAGGAGTAAGGTGCGCTAGGTCGATTGTCATGCACTCAGCTATGCCGTTGGAGTTGATGGACTCACTTTATCTTCCAAGCCTTCCGCTGTTATTTATCTAGATGGCCTTAAGGCATATTTATTGTAATAAGTTCTCTTTTGAGACATTCGTCGTAATAAGTGTGTGATTTCCACTCTGTTATAAATCCTTCGAGTACTGTGTGTGTCAGCATTACCGATCCAGGGATGACACTGAAGCATAGAGACTTGACCGTCTGAGGTTAGGTCGCTACAAGATGGTACCAGAGCACACGCCCAATGTAGGACACGGCCACTAAGATGAGCCATAGGTCACTCTTCTCTACTCATTTCTGACTCCTCTCCGTTTTCTACTCTTTAGGATGGCGGACCCAAGGAACAAGTTTGCACAACCGGATGAAGACACGCCCTTTGGACGACACTTGAAGGAAGTCACTAGGTATCTGATCATCGGAATACCAAGCTTCACCGGGACCTGCACCGCCACCTTACCAGAAGAGGAGCGATGGTTGATTCGAGTTCAAGTCCTAGGAAGGACATTCACGACAGTCACGGAGCCCATAGAGTTTTCTTTTGATGCACCCACCTGGAGTCTAGGAAAGAGCATGGCAGCCCACATCGCCATGGGACGCATTTGCGAAGTTTATCACAAGGATCTTAAGGATACTATCTACCAAATATGTGGGCGCCGAGATGAGCAATGGTAGATAGTCAGCACCAGGAGGGACAGGTCTATTTCATCATTCATCCAGGAGTTAAACCAGCACATTCGTCGGCAGGAGAACTAGATGTGCGCAAGCATGATAGATTTGAAGAAGGCGATGACTAGAATCACAGAGCTAGAAGAGGAACTCAAGTCTACACGCGATGGATATAAGGAGCATTTGCATTTAGTTCTCGAGAAGCTCAGGGAACATCATTTATACGCCAAGTTCAACAAATGTGAGTTTTGGTTGAAGGAAGTTGGATTCCTTGGACATGTTATATCAGGAGAAGGTATAGCAGTAGACCCTACTAAGGTTTAGTCAGTCACTGAGTGGTTTGCACCCACCTCAGTTGGAGAGATCCGTGGTTTTCTAGGACTCGTGGGATATTATCGGAGATTTATTGAGAATTTCTCCAAGATTGCGAAGCCTATGACGACATTGTTGAAGAAGGACACCAAGTTCCACTAGACTGAAGAATGCGAAGCAAGTTTCCAGGAGTTGAAGAAACATTTGACTACAGCCCCAGTGCTGATTCTGCCAGATATACGTAAGGATTTCCAAGTTTATTGCGACACGTCTCGCTTAGGAGTTGGAAGTGTACTTATGCAAGACGGAAGAGTTGTTTCGTATGCCTCACGACAGCTTCGACCGCATGAATTAAATTATTCCATGCATGATTTGGAGTTAGCAGTCGTAGTGCATGCACTCAAAACTTGGAGACATTTTCTTATTGGAAATCATTGTGATGTGTACACGGATCATAAGAGTTTGAAGTACATTTTCACACAGAAAGAGTTGAATCTCAGGCAAAGGAGATGGTTGGAGCTCATAAAGGATTTCGATATGAAGTTGCACTATCATACAGGGAAGGCCAATGTCGTAGCAGACGCTTTGAGCCAGAAGAGTTATGCTAATACCTAAGTAACAGGAGGTTTGCCAAAGGAGTTAGCCGATGATCTCAGGGAACTTTATTTGGAGATTGTTCCTAGAGGTTTTGTTGCAGCGATGGAAGTTCAATCTACATTGTTGGGAAAGATTCGTGAAGCTCAGAAGGATGACAAGGAAATTGCTAGAATAAAGGAGAAGATGAGTGAAGGAAAAGCCAAAGGTTTTGATGTGGACGAGCACGTCACCTTGTGGTATGAGGACCGTGTTTACGTGCCCAATAATGCAGAGATCAGGAATTTGATACTTCAGGAGGCTCACGACTCACCATACTCGATACACTCCGGAAACACCAAGATGTATTTGGATTTGAAGGAGCGTTTCTGGTGGACGGGTATGAAGAAGGACATTGCCGAGTATGTAGCCGTATATGATGTATGTCAGAGGGTGAAGGTAGAACATCAGAAGCCAACAGGATTACTGCAGCCTATGCCGATACCCGAATGGAAGTGGGATCAGCTTGGCATGGATTTTATCACCGGATTACCCAGGACCCGATAAGGATACGATTCTATCTGGGTAGTAGTGGATCGCTTGACTAAAGTTGCTCGCTTTATCCCAGTGAAAACCACCTATACCAGTGCGAAGTTGGCCAAGATATACATGACCATGATCATATGTCTGCATGGAGAACACAATTTACTTCAAAGTTTTGGCACTAGCTGCACCAGACTTTGGGTACCAGGCTAGAGTTTAGTATAGCTTTTCATCCGCAGACAGATGGACAGACCGAGAGAGTCAATCAGATTTTGGAGGACATTTTGAGAGCTTGTGCGCTCGATTATGGATCTAGTTGGGATGATAATTTTCCCTACGCGGAGTTCTCATACAACAACAACTACCAAGCCAGTTTGAAGATGGCACCTTTCGAAGCCTTATATGGAAGGAGGTGCAGAACACTGTTGATGTGGGATGAAGTTGGAGACCGTCAGTTGTTTGGACCGGATTTTATTAAATAGTCAGAAGAGAAGGTTAAGTTGATTCGAGATAGACTAAAGGTAGCTCAGTCCAGGCAGAAGAGTTATGCATATTTAAAACGTAAGGAGGTAGTCTATGAAATCAAAGACAAAGCATATCTCCGTGTGTCACCACTACGAGGAGTTAAACGTTTTGGAGTTAAGGGAAAGTTAGCCCCGGGATTTGTAGGACCGTACAATATTTTGGAACGCATGGGAGGGATTGCCTACAAGTTGGAGTTACCCGAAGGACTGTTAGGAGTTCATGATGTGTTTCACGTTTCCCAGTTGAAGAAGTGCCATGCAGAGATGGCCGATATACCCCTGAGAGATACAGTACTCGTGGAAGCAATTTAGTTGGACAATGATTTGACATATGAGGAGAAACCTGTAAAGATTATTGAGGTTGCCAGCCGAGTTACTCGCAGCAAGGTTATCTAGTTTTGCAAAGTTCAGTGGAGCCACCATACTGAGGATGAAGCCACCTGGGAACGAGAGGATAATCTACGCAAAGACTGCCCACACCTATTTTCTAGCCAACCCTGAATCTTGAGGACGAGATTCATCTTAAGGGCGGTAGGTTTGTAACATCCCAAATTTTTCAATTTGGAATGTTATACATAGGTCATTCATGCATATCATATTTTATTGCCGTTCGTTTCACGATCCTCGAAATTCTAAGCAACTCAAGGACCCACGGAGAGAGTTGGGGATTTCACGTTTCTCATATTTGAAAATTTATCAAATATCGAAACAAGGATCACTTTAGTTTTAATTGTTTTTCTCTCCGAAAATATTTTATATTAAAATATATGAGAGGAGATAATATGACTTCTCAAAAAAAGGAATATTGGAGGAAAAATATTAAAATCAAATAAACAATTTTATATGGATTCTATTGCTATTTTATTTGAATTAGAAAAATATCATTTTCCAAAATTTGCATTTTAGGCTAAGAAAATGTTCACTTTGTTCTAAATATTTTATTTAGACGGTGAAAATTTGTTTTGGTATTTTAGATTTTTCTTTTATTTTCTAGGATTTTATTTCGGCAAAATCAGTTTTTTTAAAAGTTGCTTCAGACCGACTGGGCCAAAAGCCCAGCCGGCCCACGCGTTGCATCACCCCAACCCCGAGCGGGAGTCCGCCGCCCGTACGCCGCCGCGCCGTGGCCGACTCCGCCTCGCCCCGCCGCCTTGCCCCCTCCCCCACGCCACCAGCCCCCCTCCCCTCTTAAATACCATCGCCCGCCCCCCTTGCCTCACATCGCCGCGCCGCCCCGCAGACGAAGCAGCGGTGCCGCGCCGCCTTCTGCCGCTGCCGCCGCGCCGCTTCACCACCGGCCCGCCCCGCCGCCGCCGCCGCTCACCGGATCTGCCGCCGCTGGTCTTTTCCGGCTAAACGATAGAACTGTTTGGTTTTCTCATAAAACCCTAGATTCGTTTTTTTAGAATTGGTTCGGTTTTTCTCGGTTTAGTTGTTTAGCGCATGTTCGTCCATACGTTCATTTTAATGAATGTTGTTCGTCCATTAGCCGCAAACAGTGAACGTTCGTTCGTTAGCCTGTTCGTTTCGTTTTATTTTCCAGGGTTTTTACGTGATTATTTTCGATCGCGATTTCTGCCCTGATCTTCGTTTTAGTTTATCTTTTCGCTCGTTTTTCCAAATTAGGTGAAACAAGCGCCTAGATCTTCGTCTCGAAGCCCTCTTTCTTTTTAACCAACTTGAACAAGATTTTGGTACTGTAAAATTAGAATTTAGTCCAGATTAGTAAATGGATCTTGTTTCTTTCGTAATTTGAGTTATGTTGCTCCGTTTGATTTGATTCTTCAAACCGGAGTTCTTCAGTTAAACTTTCTGGTTAGATCTTCTTATTTGGGTTTTACTCGTGCACCTTTGCTTGATTGCTTATGTATGTTTGTTTACGATAGAATTCCCAGAGTGCAAAGCGTGCTACTACGAGTCACTAGGTTTTGTGGATCGTCAACAAGGCTACTAACACATTGATCATACTCTTTTCATACCCAGTTTTATGCATTAGTTGCAAGCCCTCAAACACTGCATGATTAGGATGTGATTAACTTGTGGGTTTTGGGAAGTAGTTGATGAGGTAGAACCTATTGCCCTTTTATTATCAAACCCTTGGGAGTTACTTCTACGCTATGCTTATATTGCAATGCTATGACCGTAGACGTGGATCGGCTTTGAGTGCATCCATGATAGATGTGAGATTGTTAATTAATGGTTAACTTAAGGTGGCTACTTAAATACACATCTGGGTGGATTGCTTGCGGGCACCTTGAGAATCTAGTGTTGTCCTAGGATATCCCAGAGTACCCGTGTGATCATCCTATGGTTCGCCACCCAGGCTCAAAGGGATCATAAGATTATTCATGCTAGAAACTTCCCTATGCAGCCACAAGCTATTATGGGCTCTAGCATAGTTGAGTATGTTGCATGACCTCTTCTAGTGGTAGGCTAGCAGATGTAGGGGATGCAGGTTGGTACTGTCTACCCAAGGTTAGAGTTAATGCTTCTGAAAGACTATGTCTCGGTCATCTGTCTCTCAAACACCATGTAGTGCGAGAAATCCAACGGAGGAGATCGAGTCTTGTGGGGAAAAGTGCACAAACCTCTGCAGAGTGTAAAAACTAATCATGGTTAGTCATGTCCCCAGTTATGGACATCTTGAGTATCTGGTACTTGAATTATTGATTTGATCTCATCACTCTAAATTAAATTGGTGGGATGATAATGAATACTTTAATTAGGATTGAGTTGGAGGAACCTTCTCAATGATGTTTCAACCACCATGATAGTTAAATAAAATATATTCCTTTGTTGTAGGGAAAAATTGGCTTTTCGCAAAAGCAATATAGCTTTAGAGCCTCCACCTACCATATATGCATTGTAGTGATAGCATTTATCTGTTCATTGCTCTATTGCAGACTTTTCAGACGAGGAGTAAGGTGTGCTAGGTTGATTTTCATGCACTCAGCTATGCCGTTGGAGTTGATGGACTCACTTTATCTTCCAAGCCTTCCGATGTTATTTATCTAGATGGCCTTAAGCCACATTTATTGTAATAAGTTCTCTTTTGAGTCATTCGTTGTAATAAGTGTGTGATTGCTACTCTGTTATAAATCCTTCGAGTACTGTGTGTCTGCATTACCAATCCAGGGATGACACTGAAGCACAGAGACTTGACCGTCTGAGGTCGGGTCGCTACATCATCCATCATGATGTGTATGTGCAGGTGAGAGTTTGTACAGGATAAGCATCGCTCAAAGAAATTTGATGCATGGTATATGAATATGTCATCCATCATGAAAGAATAGTTATTGTGTATAACACGATGGGGACACAAATTGAGAATAATAGTATATGGAACAACAATATAATGTTTATTCATGGGGAGAATATTGTGCACATAAGTATTGGGATCATGCAATGAATGGGATGAATCAAAATGTGATGAGGACATCAATACCATTGTTACACCCACAGCCCCTATTGTTATACATACTGGACCAATTACTAGAGCTCGCGCATGCCAATTGAATTATCAGGTACTTTCGTTTCTTGGTAATGATTCTAATGTTCATAAGAATATGATGCTGCCTAAATTGGGTACATTTGTTTTGCTTACAAATGAAGGGCCTAGTTGGACAAGAAAGATGAACCTTGGAGCAAGTTCAAGCATGAAGATGATGGCATGTGCAAGGGGAATAAGAACGAAGTTACAAGTGATGATTCCAGGACTTTGAAGCCACCATAACGAGTGCATGAAGCCTTGGACAAAATATACAAGATGCCACTTCATAACTTTCGTCTAGAGGCTATTCTAGGTGCTGCGTCACCTTATTATTGGGCCAGGCCCATGTATTTTCGAAGTACTTAAGTATAGGCTGTTTTTAGAGTCCATATGTGTGGGGAAACAAGAGTTAGGGTTGGTTTCGGACCCCTCCGCCAAGGGCCACAAAATTCCCCCTCTCTCCTTCATATATACAACCCTTAGGGCATCGTATAGACTTTGGGTTTTGTTTAGATTAAATTTGCCATAGCTGCAACTTCACGTACTTCGTTTGTGTTCAACGACCAGACAAAGGCGTCACAGAACCCCACCCTGACCAATAAAGCTTTCATCTTATATTCGCAATATCCATATTGCAATCTTAGTTTCTTGCTTGTTCTTCGTTTGCCTGCAGGAAACAGACCTTCGTGGTCAGGTTGATCGTGCTCCGGCGTGGTTGATAACCTCTCGGAGTTGGTTTAGCGATTGCTAAGGCGCGACGTCCTCGCACGTTCGTAGTCGGATCGTCAAAGTCGACTTCCTCCAAAACGATAGCCACCATCTCATCAAAAGACGGGACACCTTTGCCTCTATCAAGTGGTATCAGATTTCCAGGTTGCTCGGTGAGATTTTACAGTTTTTCGTAGTTTAGATTGAGTCTGTTCTTCATAACTATAATCCACGAAAAGGCCAAAAAAATTAGGGTTAGTTCATCCTATCCGAACCAATCTGAGCCTTTGCATAATCTTTTCTGTATTTGCTGTGTTGAATTTGCGGTTGCATCGTCGTGTCTGGTTGCTGGTCTTAGTGTCTAGTCCTTTAGAGTATCGAGTTCTATTCACAAGTAGTCACGCCGCCGCCGCATCATCATCATCATCATCACCGCTGCCATATACCACCATCGCCATCACTGCTGCCATATACCACCATTGTCATCACCACTGCCATATACCACATATCCACCACCATCACGATAATCCGAGTCCACCTCCATCACCGTTTCGCCACCAGTCCATGTTCCACCATCCTACATATATCCGCCACCAGTCTGAGTTTCCCCCAGATTCATCTCCACCACCAGTCCTAGTCCGAGTCCAGTATTTGTTGCTTTGTTTTCGAGTTCCAGATCACGCGATACTCCGAGTCGTGATAGAGTAGGACTCCCCAACTTTCGAGCCATCCGCAGAAGAAAAATAGTTCCAAACTCAAAAAAAGACTAAGTCTGGAAAATTCTGGCTAGGCAGTTTTTAGACCATTTGAAGACTTTTTCGAAAAAAAATTATTGCAGAGCAAAAAAAAAGAGGAAAAAAAGTGCAAAAAAAGTGGAAAAAAAGAAAAAAATTCAGAGCGTGCTCCTCCCTTGTTTACGTGCAGCGCCGTGATTTTGTTAGTGTTCTAGGCTCGCGTCTCTAGCACGGTCTAGCCTAGGACCAGCACAGTACCGTCGTTGAGCGTTTATTCAACTTTGCATCTCTGAATTGATTATTGCTGACCCTTTTTGCTACCATATTATAAGCCTTCCTAGCTCCACATACATCTACGTCGTGCGTTTGACTCTCCCTGATAATCCTTGTATCCAAGCTTTGAGAGTTTTGACTACGACGGTTGCCGATCACCGCTTGCTGCTGGGTAAGAACTGGTAAGAATTTGAGATTTGCTTGACGGATTTGTGACACTCCACCACCGCCATTTTCTAGTAGTCTGTAGGATCATTTTCTTGTGTGTTTCTATTGCTGCTAACCATGGAAGGATCACAACCCTACGCGATTGACTGGGAGAACATGACGAACAAAGAGTTACATGATCAGTTTCAGCAAATGATGAGTGGACAGGTGGAAGATGTGCGAAACAGATTTGAAGAGGCCATGGAGAAGATAGATGGCATTGAGAAGGCGTTCCAAACAAAGCTCGATAACAAGTTTAATGAATTGCTTGCGCATCTTCCACCGCCCGCTGCACCTGTCGTACCTCTACAACAACAACAACATTGTCTTCCAAATCAAGTGGCATGAGCACAACACGTTCCCATTCAGCCTGGTCAAACTTCTGGTGCTGCTGTACCTACTATTGGTGCTTCTATCGCTCCTCCTGCTGCTACAGAGGTGGAATACCATTACGAGGATGAGGTTGATCAAAATTAGAACTACGTGCAACCACCAGCACCACCACCACCAGGTCGTCCTCATGCATATCATCGCAACGGTAGGGATGCAGCACCACCTGAGGTACATGACCATCTTCCTAAACTAAAATTGAATATTCCACCATTTGAGGGTTGATATGTTCCTGATATATATCTTACTTGGGAGTTAGAAACTGAACAACGATTTACATGTTTACAATATCCTGAGGAGAGACGTGTTCATGCTGCTGTTTGTGCTTTCACTAGCTTTGCATGTGTTTGGTGGTCTGACATTGTAGATTATATCCTATTCCAGCTACTTGGGCTGCTTTGAAAACTGCTATGCATACTCGTTGGGTTCCACCATATTATCAACTTGAATTACTTCAAAAATTGCAGCGCTTAAGACAAGGAAAAAATTATGTAGAAGAATATTATCAGGAATTAAAAACTGGCATGATTAGATGTGGTATTGTTGAGGAGAATGAAGCTATGCTTTAAATAGAGAGATTCAGACCATTCTAGAGTATAAGGAGTATACTAATATCACTCGTTCATTCCATCTTGCTTGTAAAGCTGAACGTGAAGTGCAGGATCGACAGGCATTGGCGCGAACTAACTTTTCTACAGGTCGATCTTCATCATGGACACCACGTGCATCCTCTACTTCCACTCCACCAGCACCTCCATCAGGTGCCACCTCTAGCCGTGATTCAAGAAAGAAGGAACAACCACCTCTATCTGCCAAGAGCACACTTGTCGGGCCTGCGCAGAGCTCTTCTTCTTCCATGGCATCAACAGGGCACACAAGTGATATTATTTGTCGTCGCTGTAAGGGAAGAGGACATTTTGCGAGAGAATGCCAATCTCAGCGTGTGATGATTGCTACTGAGGATGGTGGGTATGAGTCCGTTAGTGACTATGATGAGGAGACCTTGGCTCTTATTACACATGAAGAACACGGTGGAGAGGATTCTGATCATGAGAGGCAATAGATGGCTGCTGAAGAAGCTGACAGGTATGAATGTTTAGTTGCTCAACGTGTTTTGAGTGTGCAGGTTACACAAGCTGAGAAAAATCAGAGGCATAATTTGTTCCATACAAAGGGAGTTGTGAAGGAACATTCTGTTCACGTCATCATAGATGGAGGGAGCTGCTATAACTTGGCTAGCATGGAGATTGTGCAGAAGCTATCTCTCACCATAAGACCACATCCACATCCTTACTACATCCAATGGTTCAACAACAGCGGCAAGGTTAAGGTAACACATACTGTTCGTGTGCATTTTAGTATCTCTACATATGCTGATTATGTTGATTGTGATGTGGTACCTATGCAAGCATGTTCCTTATTACTTGGTAGACCATGGCAATTTGATAAAAATTCTGTACACCATGGTAGAAACAATCAGTATACTCTTGTTCATAAGGATAAAAATATTACTTTGCTTCCTATGACTCCTGAATCCATTTTGAAAGATGATATTAATAGAGCTAATAAAGCAAAATAGGAGAAAAATAAGAGTGAAAATAAGATTGTGGCAAAAGAATTTGAGCAACAAATGAAACCTAATAATAAACCATCTAGTGTTGCTTCTGAAATTAAATTGAAAAGTGCATGTTTACTTGCCACAAATCTGATATTGATGAGCTAGATTTCAGCAAATCTATTTGCTATGCTTTTGTGTGCAATATTTTCATTCGAGGACATGCTTTCCTCTTTGCCTCCTGTTGTCACTAACATTTTTCAGGAGTTCGCTGACGTCTTTCCACAAGACGTGCCACTTGGATTACCACCTATTCGAGGGATTGAGCATCAAATTGACTTAATTCCCGGTGCATCATTACCCAACCGTGCACCATACCGTACCAATCCAGAGGAGACGAAGGAGATTATGCGTCAAGTACAAGAACTGCTCGACAAAGGTTATATACGCGAATCCCTTAGTCCTTGTGCTGTTCCTATCATTTTAGTGCCGAAAAAGGATGGTACGTCGCGTATGTGCGTTGATTGTAGAGGCATTAATAATATTACTATTCGTTATCGTCATCCTATTCCTAGGCTAGATGATATGCTTGATGAATTGAGTGGCTCTACAATATTCTCCAAAGTTGATTTGCGTAGTGGATACCATCAAATTCGTATGAAATTGGGAGATGAATGGAAAACAACATTTAAAACTAAGTTTGGATTATATGAGTGGTTAGTCATGCCTTTTGGGTTAACTAATGCACCTAGTACTTTCATGAGATTAATGAACGAAGTTTTACGTGCTTTCATTGGACGATTTGTGGTAGTTTACTTTGATGACATATTGATTTATAGCAAATCTTTGGAGGAACATTTGGAACATTTACGTGCTGTTTTTATTGCTCTACGTGATGCACGTTTGTTTGGTAACCTTGGAAAGTGCACCTTTTGCACCGACCGAGTATCTTTTCTTGGCTATGTTGTTACTCCACAGGGAATTGAAGTTGATAAAGCCAAGATTGAAGCTATTGAGAGTTGGCCGCAGCCCAAAACGGTCACACAAGTGAGGAGTTTCCTTGCCTCGCTGGTTTCTATAGGCGTTTTGTGAGAGATTTCAGCACCATTGCTGCACCTCTCAACGAGCTTACAAAGAAGGATGTGCCTTTTGTTTGGGGTACCGCACAGGAAGAAGCCTTCACGGTATTGAAAGATAAGTTGACACATGCTCCTTTACTCCAACTTCCTGATTTTAATAAGACTTTTGAGCTTGAATGTGATGCTAGTGGAATTGGATTAGGAGGTGTGTTATTACAAGATGGCAAACCTGTTGCATACTTTTCTGAAAAAATTGAGTGGGCCTAGTCTGAACTATTCTACTTATGATAAAGAATTATATGCTCTTGTTCAGACCTTAGAAACATGGCAACATTATTTATGGCCCAAGGAATTTGTTATACATTCTGATCATGAATCTTTGAAACACATTAAAAGTCAAGCAAAACTGAACCGTAGACATGCTAAATGGGTTGAATTCATTGAGACTTTCCCTTATGTCATTAAACACAAGAAGGGTAAAGAAAATGTTATTGCTGATGCATTGTCTCGTCGTTATACTATGCTTTCACAACTTGACTTTAAAATATTTGGTTTGGAGACCATCAAAGATCAATATGTGCATGATGCTGAATTTAAAGATGTATTGCAGAATTGTAAGGAAGGGAGAACTTGGAACAAGTTCGTTCTTAACGATGGATTTGTGTTTCGTGCTAACAAGCTATGCATTCCAGCTAGCTCCGTTCGTCTTTTGTTGTTGCAGGAGGCGCATGGAGGAGGATTAATGGGACACTTTGGCGTCAAGAAGACGGAGGATATACTTGCTACACATTTCTTTTGGCCAAAGATGAGACGGGATGTTGAGCGTTTTGTTGCTCGCTGCACTACATGTCAAAAAGCTAAGTCACGACTCAATCCTCATGGTTTATATATGCCTTTGCCTGTACCTAGTGTTCCTTGGGAGGATATATCTATGGACTTTGTTTTAGGTTTACCTCGAACAAAGAAGGGGAGGGATAGCATATTTGTTGTCATGGATAGGTTCTCGAAAATGGCACACTTTATACCATGTCATAAAAGCGATGATGCTGTTAATGTTGCTGATTTGTTCTTTCGTGAAATTATTCGCTTGCATGGTGTGCCAAATACTATTGTTTCAGATCGTGATACTAAATTTCTTAGCCACTTTTGGAGATGTTTATGGGCTAAGTTGGGGACTAAACTGCTTTTTAGTACTACTTGTCACCCCCAAACTGATGGACAAACTGAAGTAGTCAATAGAACATTGTCTACTATGCTTAGGGCTGTTTTGAAGAATAATAAGAAAATGTGGGAAGAATGCTTGCCTCATATTGAATTTGCTTATAATCGTTCATTGCATTCTACTACTAAGATGTGCCCTTTTGAAATTGTGTATGGTTTCCTACCTCGTGCACCTATTGATTTGTTGCCTCTTCCATCTTCGGAGAAGGTTAATTTTGATGCTAAAGAACATGCTGAATTGATTTTAAAAATGCATGAGTTAACTAAGGAAAACATTGAGCGTATGAATGCTAAATATAAACTTGCTGGAGATAAGGGTAGAAAACATGTTGTGTTTGCACCTGGAGATCTTGTTTGGTTATATTTGCGTAATGATATATTTCCTAATTTGCGCAAATCAAAGCTAATGCCACGTGCTGATGGTCCTTTTAAGGCGTTAGAGAAAATAAATGATAATGCATATAAACTTGAGCTGCCTGCAGATTTTGGGGTTAGTCCCACTTTTAACATTGCAGATTTGAAGCCTTATTTGGGTGAGGAAGATGAGCTTTCGTCGAGGACGACTTCATTTCAAGAAGGGGAGGATGATGAGGACATCAATACCATTGTTACACCCGCAGCCCCTGCTGTTATACATACCGGACCAATTACTAGAGCTCGCGCACGCCAATTGAATTATCAGGTACTTTCGTTTCTTGGTAACGATTCTAATGTTCATAAGAATATGATGTTGCCTAAATTGGATATATTTGTTTTGCTTACAAATGAAGGGCCTAGCTTGGACAAGAAAGATGAACCTTGGAGCAAGTTCAAGCATGGAGATGATGGCATGCGCAAGGGGAACAAGAACGGAGTTACAAGTGATGATTCCAGGACTTTGAAGCCACCATAACGAGTGCATGAAGCCTTGGGAAAAATATACAAGATGCCACTTCATAACTTTCGTCCAAAGGCTATTCTAGGTGCTGCGTCACCTTATTATTGGGCCAGGCCCATGTACTTTCGAAGTACTTAAGTATAGGCTGTTTTAGAGTCTGTATGTGTGGGGAAACAAGAGTTAGGGTTGGTTTCGGACCCCTCCACCAAGGGCCACGAAATTCCCCCTCTCTCCTCCATATATACAACCCTTAGGACATCGTTTAGACTTTGGCTTTTGTTTAGATTAAAGTTCGCCATAGCTGCAACTTCGCGTACTTCGTTTGTGTTCAACGACCAAACAAAGGCGTCACAGAACCCCACCTTGATCAATAAAGCTTTAATCTTATATTCACAATATCCAGATTGCAATCTCAATTCTTGCTTGTTCTTCGTTTGCCTGCAGGAAACAGACCTTCATGGTTAGATTGATCGTGCTCCGGCGTGGCCGATAACCTCTCAGAGTTGGTTTAGCGATTGCTAAGGCGCGACGTCCGCGCACGTTCGTAGTCGGATCGTCAAAGTCGACTTCCTCCAAAATGATAGCCACCATCTCATCGAAAGACGGGACACCTTTGCCTCTATCAAGTGGTATCAGATTTCCAGGTTGCTCGGTGAGATTTTACGGTTTTTCGTAGTTTAGATCGAGTCTGTTCTTCATACCTACAATCCACGAAAAAGCTAAAAAAAATTAGGGTTAGTTCATCCTATCCGAACCAATCTGAGCCTTTGCATAATCTTTTCTGTATTTGCTGTGTTGAATTTGCGGTTGCATCGTCGTGTCTGGTTGCTGGTCTTAGTGTCTAGTCCTTTAGAGTTTCGAGTTCTGTTCACAAGTAGTCACGCCGCCACCGCATCATCATCATCACCGCTGCCATATACCACATATCCACCGCCATCACGATAATCCGAGTCCACCTCCATCACCGATTCGCCACCAGTCTGTGTTCCACCGTCCTACGTATATCTGCCACCAGTCTGAGTTTCCGCCAGATTCATCTCCGCCACTAGTCCTAGTCCGAGTCCAGTATTTGTTGCTTTGTTTTCGAGTTCTAGATCACGCGATACTCCGAATCGTGACAGAGTAGGACTCCCCAACTTTCGAGCCATCCGCAGAAGAAAAATAGTTCCAAACTCAAAAAAAACTAAGTCTGGAAAATTCTGGCTAGGCAGTTTTTAGACCATTTGTAGACTTTTCGGAAAAAAATTGTTGCAGAGCAAAAAAAGAGGAAAAAAAGTGGAAAAAAGAAAAAAATTCAGAGCGTGCTCCTCCCTTGTTTACGTGCAGTGTCGTGATTTTGTTAGTGTTCTAGGCTCTCGTCTCTAGCACGGTCTAGCCTAGGACCAACATGGTACCGTCGTTGAGCATTTATTCAACTTTGCATCTCTGAATTGATTATTGCCGACCCTTTTTGCTACCATATTATAAGCCTTCCTAGCTCCACATACATCTACGTAGTGTGTTTGACTCTCCCTGGTAATCGTTGTACCCATGCTTTGAGAGTTTTGACTACGACGGTTGCCGATCACCACTTGCTGCTGGGTAAGAACTGGTAAGAATTTGAGATTTGCTTGACGGATTTGTGACACTCCACCACCGCCATTTTCTAGTAGTCTGTAGGATCATTTTCTTGTGTGTTTCTATTGCTGCTAACCATGGCAGGATCCCACCCTGATGCTATTGACTGGGAGAACATGACGAATAAAGAGTTACATGATAAGTTTCAGCAAATGATGAGTGGATAGGTGGAAGATGTGCTAAACATATTTGAAGAGGCCATGGAGAAGATAGATGGCATTGAGAAGGCGTTCGAAACAAAGCTCGATAAGAAGTTTAACAAATTGCTCGCGCGCCTTCCACTGCCCACTGCACCTGTCGCACCTCTACAACAACAACAACAACTTCGTCTTCCAAATCAAGTGGGACAAGCACAATGCGTTCCCATTGATCCTGGCCAAACTTCTAGTGCTGCTGTACCTACTGTTGGTGCTTCTGTCGCTCCTCCTGCTGCTACCGAGGTGGAGGACCATTACGAGGATGAGGTTGATCAAAATCACAACTACGTGCAACCACCAGCACCACCACCACCAGGTCATCCTCATGCATATCATCGTAACGGTAGGGATGCACCACCACCTGAGGTACATGACCATCTTCCTAAACTAAAATAGAATATTCCACCATTTGAGGGTAGATATGTTCCTTATATATAGCTTACTTGGTAGTTAGAAACTGAACAACGATTTACATGTTTCCAATATCCTAAGGAGAGACGTGTTCCTGCTGTTGTTTGTGCTTTCACTAGCTTTCCATGTGTTTGGTGGTCTGAATATTGTAGATTATATCCTATTCCAGCTACTTGGGCTGCTTTGAAAACTGCTATGCGTACTCGTTGGGTTCCACCAAATTATCAACGTGAATTACTTCAAAAATTGCAGCGCTTAAGACAAGGAAAAAATTCTGTAGAAGAATATTATCAGGAATTACAAACTGGCATGATTAGATGTGGTATTGTTGAGGAGAATGAAGCTATGCTTGCACATTTTATGGGTGGATTAAATAGAGAGATTCAGACCATTCTAGAGTATAAGGAGTATACTAATATCACTCGTTTATTCCATCTTGCTTGTAAAGCTGAATGTGAAGTGCAGGATCGACAGGCATTGGCGCGAACTAACTTTTCTGCAGGTCGATCTTCTTCATGGACACCACGCGCATCCTCTACTTGCACTCCACCAGCACCTCCATCAGGTGCCACCTCCAGCCGTGATTCAGGAAAGCAGGCACAACCACCACTATCTACCAAGAGCACACCTGCTGGGCCTGCGCAGAGCTCTTCTGCTTCCATGGCATCAACAGGGCACACAAGTGATACTATTTGTCGTCGTTGTAAGGGAAGAGGACATTTTGCGAGAGAATGCCAATCTCAGCGTGTGATGATTGCTACTGAGGATGGTGGGTATGAGTCTGCTAGTGACTATGATGAGGAGACTTTGGCTCTAATTACACATGAAGAACACGGTGGAGAGGATTCTGATCATCAGACGCAATACATGGCTGCTGAAGATGCTGACAGGTATGAATGTTTAGTTGCTCAACGTGTTTTGTGTGTGCAGGTTACACAAGCTGAGAAAAATCAGAGGCATAATTTGTTCCATACAAAGGGAGTTATGAAGGAACATTCTGTTTGCGTCATCATAGATGGAGGGAGCTGCAATAACTTGGCTAGCATGGAGATGGTGGAGAAGCTATCTCTCACCACAAGACCACGTCCACATCCTTACTACATCCAATGGTTCAACAACAGTGGCAAGGTTAAGGTAACAGGTACTGTTTGTGTGCATTTTAGTATCTCTACATATGCTGATTATGTTGATTGTGATGTGGTACCTATGCAAGCATGTTCCTTATTACTTAGTAGACCATGGCAATTTGATAAAAATTATGTACACCATGGTAGAAACAATCAGTATACTCTTGTTCATAAGGATAAACATATTACTTTGATTCCTATGACTCCTGAATCCATTTTGAAAGATGATATTAATAGAGCTAATAAAGCAAAACAGGAGAAAAATAAGAGTGAAAATCAGATTGTGGCAAAAGAATTTGAGCAACAAATGTAACCTAATAATAAACCATCTAGTGTTGCTTCTGAAATTAAATTGAAAACTGCATGTTTACTTGCCACAAAATTTGATATTGATGAGCTAGATTTCAGCAAACCTGTTTGCTTTGCTTTTGTGTGCAAAGAGGCATTATTTTCATTCGAGGACGTGTGAAAGTGCAACTATCCCTGGGTGGTTTTGGTAATTCCTAACAACATATAGCTCATTGAGCTAACATTATTCCAAGATTAATATTTCAGGAAAAGCTCAATGAATGGCATGGCATGGATGAGGAAAGTGGACCCCTCAAAATACTAAGGACAAAAAGATTGGCTCAAGCTCAAAGCTCAAGACTCTACATTTTATATTGTAGTGATCCAAGATCACATTGAGTCTATAGGAAAAGCCAATACTATCAGGGAGGGAAGAGTTGTTGCTTGATGAGGTTCTTGCTTCATAGTGCTTAGTGATATGCTCCAAAAACCTCAACTACCTTTCCACATCCACATATGACCTAAACCAAAAGTCAAATTACTCGGCCCCACCGATTCTTTCTATCTGGCACCACCGAGTTCAGATGTCATAGCCACTGCCACAAACCCTAGGCAAATCGGTCTCACCGATAGGGATCTCGGTCACACCGAGATGGGGTTGTAATCTCTCTGTTTCCCTTCGTAACGTTTCGGTCCTACCAAGATGAGCGATCGGTCCCACCGAGATTGCAATGTAAACTCTATGTTTCCCTTTTGTAACATTTCGGTCCCACCAAAATGAGAAAATCGGTCCCACCGAGTTTACCTGACCAACTCTCTGGTTAGCTTATTATCAAAATCGGTCCCACCGAGTTTGTGTAATCGGTCACACCGAGATTACGTTATGCCCTAACCCTAACCATATCGGTCCTACCGAGTTGCATCTCAGTCCCACCGAAAATCCTAACGGTCACTAGGTTTGCTAAATCGGTCCGATCGAGTTTCTCAATTCGGTCTCAGTGAGATTGGTAAATTGTGTGTAACGGTTAGTTTTTGTGTGGAGGCTATATATACCCCTCCACCCACTATTCATTAATGGAGAGAGCCATCAAAACATACCTACACTTCCAATACACATTTTCTGAGAGACAACCACCTACTCATGTGTTGAGGCCAAGATATTCCATTCCCACCATATGAATCTTGATCTCTAGCCTTCCCCAAGTTGCTTTCCACTCAAATCTTCTTTCCACCAAATCCAAATCATGCGAGAGAGAGTTGAGTGTTGGGGAGACTATCATTTGAAGCACAAGAGCAAGGAGTTCATCATCAACACACCATTTGTTACTTCTTGGAGAGTGGTGTCTCCTAGATTGGCTAGGTGTCACTTGGGAGCCTCCGACAAGATTGTGGAGTTGAACCAAGGAGTTTGTAAGGGCAAGGAGATCGCCTACTTCGTGAAGATCTACCGCTAGTGAGGCAAGTCCTTCGTGGGTGAAGGCCATGATGGGATAGACACGGTTTCTTCTTCGTGGACCCTTCGTGGGTGGAGCCCTCCGTGGAATCGCGCAACCATTACCCTTCGTGGGTTGAAGTCTCCATCAACGTGGATGTACGATAGCACCACCTATCGGAACCACGCCAAAAACATCCGTGTCTCCAATTGCGTTTGAATTCTCCAAACCCTTCCCTTTACATTCTTGCAAGTTGCATGATTTACTTTCCACTGCTCATAGACTCTTTGCATTCTTGCTTGAATTGTGTTAGGATTGCTTGACTTGTGCTAAGATAGCTAAAATCTGCCAAAGACTAAAATTGGGAAAAGGATAGATTTTTAATTGGTCAAGTAGTCTAATCACCCCCCCCTCTAGACATACTTTCGATCCTACAACGTGCTTTCCTCTTTGCCTCCTACTGTCACTAACATTTTTCAGGAGTTCGCTGACGTCTTTCCACAAGACGTGCCACCGGGATTACCACCTATTCGAGGGATTGAGCATCAAATTGACTTAATTCCCGGTACATCATTACCCAACCGTCCACCATACCGTACCAATCCAGAGGAGACGAAGGAGATTATGAGTCAAGTACAAGAACTGCTCGACAAAGGTTATATATGTGAATCCCTTAGTCCTTGTGTTGTTCCTATCATTTTAGTGCCGAAAAGGATGGTACGTCACGTATGTGCATTGATTATAGAGGCATTAATAATATTACTATTCGTTATCGTCATCCTACTCCTAGGCTAGATGATATGCTTGATGAATTGAGTGGCCCTACAATATTCTCCAAAGTTGATTTGCGTAGTGGATACCATCAAATTCGTATGAAATTGGGGGATGAATGGAAAACAACATTTAAAACTAAGTTTGGATTATATGAGTGCTTAGTCATGCCTTTTGGGTTAACTAATGCACCTAGTACTTTCATGAGATTAATGAACGAAGTTTTACGTGCTTTCATTGGATGATTTGTGGTAGTTTACTTTGATGACATATTGATTTATAGCAAATCTTTGGAGGAACGTTTGGAACATTTACATGCCGTTTTTATTGCACGTGATGCACGTTTGTTTGGTAACCTTAGAAAGTGCACCTTTTGCACTGACCGAGTATCTTTTCTTGGCTATGTTGTTACTCCAGAGGGAACTGAAGTTGATAAAGCCAAGATTGAAGCTATTGAGAGTTGGCCGCAGCCCAAAACGGTCACACAAGTGAGGAGTTTCCTTGGCCTTGCTGGTTTCTATAGGCATTTTGTGAGAGATTTTAGCACCATTTCTGCACCTCTCAACGAGCTTACAAAGAAGGATGTGCCTTTTGTTTGGGGTACCGCATAGGAAGAAGCCTTCACGGTATTGAAAGATAAGTTGACACATGCTCCTTTACTCCAACTTCCCGATTTTAATAAGACTTTTGAGCTTGAATGTGATGCTAGTGGAATTGGATTAGGAGGTGTGTTATTACAAGATGGCAAACCTGTTGCATACTTTTCTGAAAAATTGAGTGGGCCTAGTCTGAACTATTCTACTTATGATAAAGCATTATATGCTCTTGTTCGGACCTTAGAAACATGGCAACATTATTTATGGCTCAAGGAATTTGTTATACATTCTGATCATGGATCTTTGAAACACATTAAAAGTCAAGCAAAACTAAACCGTAGACATGCTAAATGGGTTGAATTCATTGAGACTTTCCCTTATGTCATTAAACACAAGAAGGGTAAAGAAAATGTTATTGTTGATGCATTGTCTCGTCGTTATACTATGCTTCCACAACTTGACTTTAAAATATTTGGTTTGGAGACCATCAAAGATAGATATGTGCATGATGCTGAATTTAAAGATGTATTGCAGAATTGTAAGGAAGGGAGAACATGGAACAGGTTCATTCTTAACGATGGGTCTGTGTTTCGTGCTAACAAGCTATGCATTCCAGCTAGCTCCGTTCATCTTTTGTTGTTGCAGGAAGCGCATGGAGGAGGATTAATGGGACACTTTGGCGTCAAGAAGACGGAGGATATACTTGCTACACATTTCTTTTGGCCAAAGATGAGACGGGATGTTGAGCGTTTTGTTGCTCGCTGCACTACATGTCAAAAAAGCTAAGTCACGACTCAATCCTCATGGTTTATATATGACTTTGCCTGTACCTAGTGTTCCTTGGGAGGATATATATATGGACTTTGTTTTAGGTTTACCTCAAACAAAGAAGGGGAGGGATAGCATATTTGTTGTCATGGATAGGTTCTCGAAAATGGCACACTTTATACCATGTCATAAAAGCGATGATGCTGTTAATGATGCTGATTTGTTCTTTCGTGAAATTATTCGCTTGCATGGTGTGCCAAATACTATTGTTTCAGATCGTGATACCAAATTTCTTAGCCACTTTTGGAGATGTTTATGGGCTAAGTTGGGGACTAAACTGCTTTTTAGTACTACTTGTCACCCCCAAACTGATGGACAAACTGAAGTAGTCAATAGAACCTTGTCTACTATGCTTAGGGCTGTTTTCAAGAATAATAAGAAAATGTGGAAGAATGCTTGCCTCATATTGAATTTGCTTATAAGCGTTCATTGCATTCTACTGCTAAGATGTGCCCTTTTGAAATTGTGTACGGTTTCCAACCTCGTGCACCTATTGATTTGTTGCCTCTTCCATCTTCGGAGAAGGTTAATTTTGATGCTAAAGAACATGCTGAATTGATTTTAAAAATGCATGAGTTAACTAAGGAAAACATTGAGCGTATGAATGCTAAATATAAACTTGCTGGAGATAAGGGTAGAAAACATGTTGTGTTTGCACCTGGAGATCTTGTTTGGTTACATTTGCGTAAGGATAGATTTCCTAATTTGCACAAATCAAAGCTAATGCCACGTGCTGATGGTCCTTTTAAGGTGTTAGAGAAAATAAATGATAATGCATATAAACTTGAGCTGCCTGCAGATTTTGGGGTTAGTCCACTTTCACATTGCAGATTTGAAGCCTTATTTGGGTGAGCAAGATGAGCTTTCGTCGAGGACGACTTCATTTCAAGAAGGAGAGGATGATGAGGACATCAATACCATTGTAACACCCACAGTCCCTACTATTATACATACTAGACCAATTACTAGAGCTCGCGCATGCCAATTGAATTATCAAGTACTTTCGTTTCTTGGTAACGATTCTAATGTTCATAAGAATATGATGTTGCCTAAATTGGATACATTTGTTTTGCTTACAAATGAAGGGCCTAGCTTGGACAAGAAAGATGAAACTTGGAGAAAGTTCAAGCATGGAGATGATGGCATGCGAAGGGGAACAAGAACGGTGTTACAAGTGATGATTCCAGGACTTTGAAGCCACCATAATGAGTGCATGAAGCCTTGGGCAAAATATACAACATGCCACTTCATAACTTTCGTCCAGAGGCTATTCTAGGTGCTGCGTCACCTTATTATTGGGCCAGGCCCATGTATTTTCAAAGTAATTAAGTATAAGCTGTTTTTAGAGTCTGTATGTGTGGGGAAACAAGAGTTAGGGTTGGTTTCGGACCCCTCCACCAAGGGCCACGAAATTCCCCCTCTCTCCTCCATATATACAACCCTTAGGGCATCGTTTAGACTTTGGGTTTTGTTTAGATTAAAGTTCGCCATAGCTGCAACTTCGCGTACTTCATTTGTGTTCAACGACCAGACAAAGGCGTCACAGAACCCCACCTTGATCAATAAAGTTTTCATCTTATATTCGCAATATCTAGATTGGAATCTCAGTTTCTTGCTTGTTCTTCGTTTGCCTGTAGGAAACAGACCTTCATGGTCAGGTTGATCGTGCTCCGGCGTGGTCGATAACCTCTCGGAGTTGGTTTAGTGATTGCTAAGGCGCGACGTCCTCGCACGTTCGTAGTCGGATCGTCAAAATCGACTTCCTCCAAAATGATAGCCACCATCTCATCGAAAGATGGGACACCTTTGGCTCTATCAAAATATCCTAAAATGTATGAGGAAAACTATGGGGGTCTCCTCATGAGAAATATTGGAAACATCATATGGAGAAAATGGACAACATCCAAAACAATGCATATCCGAAGCTAGGTCGTCATGGCATGGCATATGAGAGAAATGATGCAAAGGGAGCATATCAATATCATCATAAGAAAAACAAATGCCAATGACCTTGGGCTTGGGCTTGTCACCTATGCCTATGTGCAAATTGTGTTTATTTTAATGGCATATGCATAGTCACTACAATGAGATTGCAAATATGACATATGGTTGATCTCATGCATAGCATATGACAAGTCAAGCGGATTGTCAAACATGATGTGACCTAAGGAAATGTCACAAGAAATCCTATGCAACATGGCATCACGACTTATAGACTCCACATGGAAATCATCAAACTCATCATAAATGGATAAATCATCGCATGGGGAAGTCACACTAGCATGAAGCATGGTAATAGGTTGATCAACATCATGCAAGCAATCAATGTCAAGAATGTCCACTAGTGGGACTAGAGCATCACCGTCACCTATGTTACCTTTGTCATTCCACTCAAGTGGTGTAGGTGAGGTGGGAAACACCAAATGGTGGTCAATATCATCATCTTGATGGAACCATGTGGGGGGTGCATCATATTCCACCATGGCCATCGTCTTGTCCAAAGGGAGGATGTAGTCATCGCGAATCGGCGCGTCATCGTATATGGGACCTAGCACCAAATGAGAAGACACAATAGAGGTAGAGGTTAAGTCGTTAGAAATCAAAGTGGCCTCACATGCCGTATCAACTACCTCACTCTCTCTATGTGCTGGTTTACTCACTCCCTCAAAATAGGTGCATGCAATCTCACGTATGGTGGAGTCACTCATCTCACTCAAGTGGTGGGGGTTGTGGCTCTCCTCACATGGGAATTGGGGCAACACATCATATATGGGGCTAGTGGTGAAGTCACTCTCACTCTCAATATGGTGGCACAAGTCACTCAAGTAATCATACATCGCCGTGGTCGAAGGGAAAATCCCATGCTTAACCATCTCGTCGTCGTCGTTGTGGATGAAGGCCGAAGATGGCACATCATCACTCTCGCCTCCTAAGATGGAAGCATCATCCTTGCTCGCCACCATGTCACTCGCCTCCAAAGCATGTTCCTTGATTGGCTCCATAGTCATAGTCGTCGCCGCACTTTCTTGAAAAAGAGTCAAAGTAGACTCGGCGACATCAATGCCACAAAGATGGATGGCGGTGAAGTCAAACTTGGGAGCATTGTTTTAGAGCTCGTCGGGCTTGGACATCTTGGTGGTACTAGCCTCATGATCGTTCTCATGGAGCTTGGTCGTAGTGAAGTGAGCTTGGGGTGGAGAAGCTTTGGCCTTCATGAGTTCTTTTTCCGCCTTGAGAGTACCAATGTAGTTGTCACTGAGGGACTTGTAGTTCTCGAGGAAGATAGTCTTGGAGATGTCGTTGTTCAATCCCATCATGAATTAGAACTTCATCGAAATGGGGTCGTCCATGCCGGCTCGTCGCAAGGCAATCTTCATCTCCTTGAAGTACTCGTCGATGGACTTGGATCCTTGGATGGTGTTCTCCAATTGGCGTTGAAGTTGTTCCATGTAGGTTGGAGGCACGAACTCTCGCCGCAAAGCTCTCTTTGTCTTGGTACAAGTCATGTCCTAGCTTTTCGAAGGTGTGTGAAGCCACCTTGTGTACGCATAGCCGTGGAAGTTTCTTGTGGCGCACTTCACTTGATCTTCGGGAGGAACTTGATGTAGCTTGAGGTAGTCGTCCATCAAACGTTCCCACTCGAGATACTCCTTGGGTTCTAGAGTTCCGTAGAAAGGAATCTCATGGTCGATGTCGAGGTCGTAGTAGCTCATGGAAGTCGCGGACTTGAGCTTGGGGAGCTTCTCTTGAGATTAGTCTTGAGGGGCTTGTTGGCGAAGATGCTGTATATCCGAAGGCAAAGATGCCTTGAAGTCACTTGGCGAAGATGTCAACGGAGATGGTGAAGTCGTTGAGCGGTTGTTGGTGTTGAGCTCTTGACCTTGCCATTCTTGTTGGTGATGGTGTCGATGCCGATGTGATCTTGCTGGAGATGGTAGCTCGGAAGGATGTGCTCTTGAGTGTCTTCTTGAAGATGAGGAAGATCGCTTGTAGGACTTGATGAGGGCTTTGATCTCCTCCATTTGAGCTTGCATATTGGCATCGTTGGAGTTGTTCGTGGCATCGACCTCGTCGTTGTTGTTATAGTCCGAAGGTGAAATGCTTTGCATTTCCATCACAAGACTCGAGCAAAGGTGAGTAGGAAATGAGATAAAAAATACCGAGTTACCTTTTCCCAAAGTTGAGGTTGTATCTCGTTTCACTCAATGTGGAATGAAAGAATAGTGGAATTGGTACTGGACTTGTTCACTCACACCTATCGACTAAAGCTTATGGTGTAGCTCGGTGAGGATAGTGGCACAAAAAATTAATGCAAAATGTTAGCTAGAGTCAATAATGTTGAAAGAGATTCGAAAATTCGCAAGTGAAACAAGTAGACCAATAGCAATATGTGGCACACGGAAACACACACACGGATAGATAAATGGGTCGTGCAACCCAGGAATGAGCTCAAAATGTGGAATCCACGGAAAATGCTCTTGTTGCACAACTCTAGAGAGACGCTAGCACGATTGCTCAATAGGCGGGTACAACACTTGTGCACAACCTATAGGAGACAAAAATGCAATGACTTCTATCCCAAGTATGCTATGTATAGGCGGATACAACACATTAGGATACACAACTCACAACACAAACAAAATTGGGTTAAGTTGGGGTGGCGGAAGTGTATGGTGGGCAAGGTTATGCAGAAGTGGTGATTGTGGTTGGTGAAGAAGCAACCGTCCCTAAGTAGCCGAAACACCTTAGGAGACTCAAGTCACAACTCAAACAACCACATATGCAATGGGGATCAAAATGGGTTAAGTCGCGGAAGTCGATGATGGTAATATGGATGATATGGTGGAGGGCCTATGTAAACTTGCCAAATTTCAGAAAATATGATGGATTCAAATGATGGTTGTTGTATTTTTGTGGGAAGGGGGATGTCAAGAGCTTCAAAAGGAGCTTAAGAACGTCAAAAACGGACTCCGGATGAATTAGTTATGGCCGAAACAAGAATTCAGCCCAGTCGGTTTCACGGTTACCCGGACATCCGGGAGTAGGTCCGGATGATCCGGGTTCGTCAACTGGATTTCTGGCGCGTGGGGTGTCCGGACATCCGGGAGAGGGTCCAGCTGATCCGGATGATCCGGAAGCACTTCCGGATGATCCGGGCAGGTCAAACTGCTCGGGATTTCCTCTCGGGGATGAATTTTTGGGCGGAAATGGATGATTTTCAGGGTAAAATTGAGGAGATTTTGTGGATAGAAGGTGGGGAAACTTGGGGAGATGCTAGGTCCACTCGAAACCAAGCAAATCCATCGATCAAAATCAACAAAACATCATCCAAACCAACAAATTACAAAAAAATTGGGGCTATTTTTGGTGGGGATTTTTCGAAATTGGGATAAAATCAAGCTAGAAAAAGAGGGGTAGGGGATCCAAATACGTGATCAACATGGCTCACGATACCAATATGATATCATGAGACAAGCTGGCTCTGATCCAAGATGATGTAGGGTAGAACCCTAGTGGCCCGATCTTTCATGATTGGAGTGGATCCCCTCGAAGAACATGATGAACACGGGGAAGAACAGAGAGAAATCACAAAGGAAAACACTCAAGAACAAGTCCAATCACACATCCACTAGACTCAAATCCACACAAGATCCATAAAGGTACAAGAACAACAAAGGGAAAGATACAAGGTACAGTTCATCTTCAAGAGGAGATCTTCAGGTGTTCTCCGTGAGGAGGTCTTGAATCCAAGGTGGATCTTATCCGAAGAGGCACGCGGTCTCTCTCTCAATGGAGTAGATCCGTAACGGATGAGCAAAGCTCTATCTTGATGCAGAGCATCCCAAGGTCATTCCCATGGACCTACCATCATCTCACCAAGTGCCTAGCGGACCCATGACACGAGCACGTGCAAGAGCTCTCGAAACCGAGGTGACATCTCTCCTCTCACAAGTCCACTTCGTCGCACATGAGACATGGATACTACCTCAAACGGAGACATTGTGCATACTCATGTATCAAAGAGTTAGCCATTAAGAAGCTAAGGAGCAAGGTGAATCATAAGAGGAAGATGGACGTGAAGACGGAGAAGAAGGAGAGCTGCGGAAGAAGCTACAGGCACCGGACGAGCGGCCCATCCCGGATGTCTGACCCCTAGATGTCCCAACAGCCCAAGGAACTCAGGCCTGCAAACGCTACACCGGCCGGACAACCGACCAGGACCAGACATCCAACGACTCCCAGGCTCCGGACGACCGAACCCCTCCGGACGACCGACGCTACGCCAACAGAACGAAATTAGCGGAAGTCTGAGGAAGACCGGACGACCGGCGACCGGACGACCAGACACCTATGGACGTCCGAGGCCGTGGCGATAAAACCTAATCTATGGATATCCGAAGATCTACGGACGTCTGGACCTCCGCGAGCCTCCGGACGTCCGGACCCTGGCTGCGTATAGTTTCGGGCCGAAGCCCATGTACCCCTCCACTTCGCCCCTCTATTGCACTAAGACTATAAATAGACCTCTCCCTCCTCATAGTTAGGGTTAGAAAAGGATTAGCTCATATTTCGTGTGAGAGCTTTGCTCATCCACTTGGTTACCCTCTCCTCAGAGATAGCACCTCCTCGGAGAAGATCCCCCAAGCGGATTCAAGACCCCTTCACTGGAAGAACCTCAAGACCTCCTCGTGAAGAAGATCGTTCTGCTTGTATCGTCCTTAGTTGACTGTGGACCTTGTGATCTCTATGTGTAGTCGGATCTAGCATATGTGTGACTATTTCTTGTTGGTTTTAGTGATTCCCTCGTGTTCCCCCTCGTGTTTCCCCTCGTGTTCTTCGTGTTCTTCGTGGGATCTGATCCTTTCGTGAAAGATCGGCCGTATAGGGTTCCACCCTACATCATCTTGGTATCTAGAGCCATCTTGATCATGATTTCAGAGCCTCCCCGTTGTGTTTCTAGCCTTGTTTTTGTTAATTTTGTTCCTAATTTGAAAATTCCCCACAAAAATAGCCCCAATTTTTCTTTTTGTGATTTGTTGGTGTGATGAAATTTTGTTCGATTTGATCCATGGATTTGCTTTGCCTTGAATGGATCTAGCTTTTCCCCTTCGTCTTCACCTTTTCCATCCACGAAATCACCCGGATTCGACGAATTTTGTCCTCCCCATTACGAATCCTAGTTGTTCTTCCCGTGCCCGAATTACGCCCAGGCACCGGACGTCCGACCGTCTCCGGACGTCTGACGACCAGACGACCATAAACCCTCGGACGTCCGGCATTCCCTGGCGAAACTGAATTTTATTCAGTTTGGTCTCCACCACCGCCACACCTCCGCATACACAATCCCACGACCTCTACACAATCACCACTTCCGCATAGCACCTCCTTTGCTTACCCTTTTCGCACTCCGACTCGTTTTGCAACTTTGTGCTTTGAGAATTTGAGTTGCGGTTCCGTGTCCTATTGTGTTTCAGCTATTTAGGTACGGTTCGACATCAACATCACCACCACTCATCTTCGCCACGGATGGATCATCGACAACAACTGATACACCATTTTGACACCACACCATAAGCAAGAACGGTAACATCTTCTTGGTATTGGATACATCATTCTTGCCATTACATTGATAGCCATCATAGCCTTACTCCTTTGCGTCGCTTACCCATCGAGACTAGCCTTTGAGTATTTCTGGCAACGTGACTTGTGCACATTAGTGATCATACTTCCCATAGCATACATACATCATTGGTGCATATCTTGGTATCATCTCTAGTGTCACAAGGTTGTCATCGCATACACAATTGCTATCTTGCTTCATGAAGCATTGCATGAGAAAAGAGCTCAAACAACAAAGAGCCAAACAAGCTTTTAAGAAAAAAGGGAAAGATAAGCAAAGAGATTTTAAGCAAGAACCATAGCATCATACAACATTAAGATTGTCATACTAGATCATCTTGGATCATATCATCGAAACACCATAAATAGAGCATACTTGGGATATAAGTCATTGCATTTTTGCTTAGTAGGTTGTGCACAAGTCTTCGTATCCGCCTATTGTGCAATCGTACTAGCGGCTTTCTAGTGTTGTGCAACAAGAGTATTTTCGTGGATTCCACATTTTAGCTCATCCTTGGTTGCATGACCCCACTTATATCTTTGCATGTGTGTTTCCGTGTACCTTATATTGCTTGGTCTACTTGTTGCATTGCAAACTTGCGAATCTTTTCCAACATTATTGAAGCTCACTAACAATTGCATAAAATTTTGTGCCACCATCCTAACCAAGCTCCACCATAAGATTTTACTTGTGTAGCTGTGAGAAACCGACAAGAATTGGTACCAATTGTGCTATTTCCTTGTTCCACACTGGAGTGATCATTGATCCACCTTCAACTTTGGTGACGGTACATTTGGTATACGTTCTTCTCTTTCTACCACTCACATATTTTCCTTCGAATGATGGATAGGCCAAGTACTTCTACCAACCCACTCTTTCTCGAGCAAGACGACGACATGACTTCCTTCATCACAAAGAGCCACCTCTTTGGTGCACAACATGCTTTGCATCAAGAGCAACAAGCAATGAGTGACCGCATTGACCATCTCGCCGCCGACTTGCGACTATCCGAGCAAAGTACACAAGACTACTTCGACCACAAGCTCGACGATCACAATCAAGAGAATGATGCAAGAATGGACGAGATTCGTGCTTTGTTGCTCAACTGCTCTTCTTCCACTTCGTCCTCATCAAGACGGAGCCGCTCAAGTCGACACTCCGACTACACCATCTCCGGCTCAACTACACCGACATTGAACACTCTTCATCATGCTGCGCGTCAAGATCGTCACGCAAACCACAATCCTCTACACGACATCGACTCTCAAAAACAAACTCATGCGCAAGAACATCGACATCGTCAAAACCAAGCTACTCTTGAGCAAGCACAAGAACAGCAATGAAAACGCCAACGAGAAGAGGAAGAGCGAGAATGCCTACACCAAGATGCACAAGATGCTGAGAAACAACGCCAAGGACAACAACTACATGAAGCTCAAGCAATTGAGGCACAACGTGCCCTTCGAGATTCAAGTCATGCCGTCGCCACACGCAATCGCCATAGGCGTGAACAAGAAGAAGCACTTCGCAAAGAAGTTCAAGAGAGGATTTACCAATCATGTGTGCATCGTCAAGTTCCTCAAGTTCATCCTCGAGCTCGACAAGCCCCTCCACAAGCTCCACAAGAACCCCAAGTTCACCAAGAGCATGAAGACAATGGACATCCTCCACGACAAGAGCAACACGAGGTTGACAATCCTCCTCACCAAGAGCAACATGAGTTTGCCAATCCTCCACAACATGGGCGTCATCATCGTCGACCCCAACAAAATGAAGAGCAACGCTATGGCAAGCTAAAGTTCACCATGCCCAAGTTTTCCGGAAGAAATGATCCTGAAGAGTACCTATCATGGGCATTCAAGGTAGACAAAATCTTCCGCTTGCACAACTATGACGAAGAGAAGAAGATCGCGATGGCATCCCTTGAGTTCTAAGACAATGTCCTCATTTAGTGGGAACAAGTCATTGAGCGCCGTGAGGCAAGAGGTGAACCACCCATCACTACTTGGGCGCAAATGAAGGCTGTCATGAGAGCACGCTTCATGCCTACCTACTACAACCGCGACCTCTTCAAGAAACTCCAACTACTCAAGAAAGGAACCAATAGAGTTGAAGAGTACTATAATGAGATGGAGATTGCAATGATGCGAGCCAATGTCACGTAAGATGATGAGCAAACTATAGCAATGTTTCTTGAATGGACTCAATCATCCCATCAAGAAGATCGCCGACTTCCAACCATACTCGAACCTCATCGAGCTAGTGCATCAAGCTACCAAAGTGGAACGTCAAGTGCAAGAAGACTTCAAGTATGCCAAGTTCTCATCCAAGTCATGCGGCTTCTCCAACACCCAAGCTTCAATGACTCCAACACCTTCTACATCAACAAAGCCTTCTACAAGCAACATCGACAAGTCAAGTTACAAGAAAGCTTCGTCAACCCCAAGTCATCCTCCTACAACAAGCAACTTCAAGCCGAGAGCTTCATCATCATCTACCCCAACCGATGAAACCGTCAAGACAAGTTACTTCAAATGCTTCACATGCGGAGGCCGAGGCCACAAGTCCTTTGAGTGCACCAACAAGCAAACCATGATCCTCAACGACGATTGTACATACGACTCCATCAGCAAAGGTGAAACGGAAGCACTTGAGCAAGTCGCCATGCACCGGCAAGTGAACAATGAAGAGGAACAAGTATTTTGTGATGAAGATTCAAGTCCCGCTCTCATTGTCTCCAAGGTCTTGACTCTTCAACATCACCAAGAAGAAGACCAAAGATGCCATATATTTCATACCAAGGCCGACATCAATGGAAGGTCTGTCAAGGTCATCATTGATGGAGGGAGTTGTTATAACTTAGCAAGCGAAGAACTTTGCTCCAAGCTCCAATTTCCCAAGACGAAGCACCCACATCCCTACAAAGTTCAATGGCTTAGCGACTCCGGCACTATCCAAGTCGAGCATCGAGTACAAGTCTCCTTCAAAATTGGCGCCTATGAAGACACTTTGGAGTATGATGTCGTTCCAATGACCGTTTGCCACCTTCTTCTTGGATGCCCATGGCAATTTGATAGAAGTGTCATCCACAATGGTCGAACAAACCACTACATCTTCAAGATGAAAGGAAAGTAGTACATACTTCGCCCTATGTCTCCAAGCCAAGTGATCATCGACAAGCAAGCCACCCATCATGGAGAGACTAGTGAGAGAGCGAACCACCAAAAAGAGAGTGAGTGCCACAAGCCCAAAATGAGTGCCTCTACGATGAGCGACAAAAAGAACTTAGTTCTGTTTGCCACCAAAAGTGAGATAAGAGGAGTGTGTGAGAACCCATCTAGTGTCCTACACTATGTCCTTTTGTGCAAGGACGGCGCACCAAAAGCTAACAACTCTGACGCTCTACCTTTAGTGTTGTCTTCTCTTTTGCAGGAATTCCAAGATGTTTTCCCCGACGAGCTACCTCCGTGACTACCTCCACTACGAGGCATCGAGCACCGCATCGACCTCATCCCCGGAGCACCTCTTCCGAACAAAGCTCCCTACCGAGTCAACACCGAAGAAACCAAAGAAATGCAAAGGTAAGTAAAGCATCTCATAGACCATGGACATGTGCGTGAAAGTTTGAGTCCTTGTGCCATTCCCCTCATTCTTGTGCCAAAACGAGACGGTAGTTTTCGCATGTGCTCCGATTATAGACCTATCAATGCTATGACCATTCGCTATAGGTATCCCATTCCATGCCTTGATGATATGCTTGATGAACTTAGCGGTGCCACTATATTTTCCAAAATTGATCTTAAAAGTGGTTACTATCAAATCCGCATACAAGAGGGTGATGAATGGAAATCCGCTTTCAAAACAAAGTTTGGCTTGTATGAGTGGTTAGTCATGCCTATGGGTTTATCGGAAGCACCGGGTACTTTTATGTGTCTTATGAATCATGTGTTTCACCCTTACATTGGTGACTTTGTTGTGGTCTACTTCGATGATATCCTTGTTTATAGCAAATCTCTTAAAGATCATGTCACCATGTCCGAACCGTTTTGCAAACTCTTCGAAAAGACCGTCTCTATGCTAACATGGAAAAGTGCCTTTTTGTCGTTGATAAGCTCGTTTTCTTGGGTTTTGTAGTTTCCTCTAAGGGTGTTCATGTTGATGACTCTAAGATCAATGCTATCAAAACTTGGCCCCAACCAACCAATTTGCAACAAGTGCATAGTTTCGTCGGTTTAGCCGGTCTACCATAGATTCATGAAGGACTTTAGCACCATTTCTTCACCTTTCATTGCTTTGAGAAAGAAAAATGCGCCTTTTGTTTGCGGACCATCCCAAGATACCGCTTTCAATGAGCTTAAGAATTTGCTTACTCATGCTCCCGTGCTTGCATTACCCAACTTTGACAAGCCCTTTGAGATTCATTGTGATGCTAGTGGTAATGGCATAGGAGGTGTCTTAATGCAAGAGAAGCGCCCCATAGCTTACTTTAGTGAGAAACTTTCCGGAGCGCAACTCAATTACTCCATCCATGACAAAGAGTTATATGCTTTAGTGCGAGTTTTGCATGAATGGGAACATTATCTTCGCCCTCATGAATTCATCATTCATACCGATCATGAAACGCTTAAATACCTTAAGGGTCAAACTAAGTTGAACAAGCGTCATGCTAAATGGAGTGAATTCATTGAGTCTTTTCCTTATATCATCAAGTACATCAAAGGTAAGGAAAATGTTGTGGCGGATGCACTTCCCCGTATATTCATGCTTGTTACTCAACTTGAATTTGATGTCATTGGCTTTGAGCACATAAAAGACTTGTATGAGCATGATCCTACTTTTTCTATTCCTTATGCAAAATGTTATGCATACCTCTTGGGAATGCTATTACATCAAAAATGGATATCTTATGAGAGATAATAAGCTTTGCATCCCGGAGTCTTCTCTTCGTTTGTTGCTTTTGCAAGAATCTCATGGAGGAGGCCTAATGGGTCATTTCGGACGTGACAAGACTTTCGGTATGCTCTCCAAAAACTATTTTTGGCCCAAGATGTTTCGTGACGTCAACCGTTTCACCAACTGACGCTCCACATGTCGCAAAGCTAAGTCTAAAGCTCAATCCCATGGCCTTTACATGCCTCTCCCAATTCCATATCAACCATGGGAAGATATTAGGATGGTTTTGTACTTGGATTGCCTACGACTGGGAATGGGAAGGATTCGGTATTTGTTGTTGTGGACCAATTCACTAAGATGGCACATTTTATACCATGCAACAAGATAGACGATGCTTCACATGTTGCCAATCTCTTTTGTAAGGAAATATTGCATCTACATGGTGTGCCAAAGACGATTGTCTCGGACCGCGACGTCAAGTTTCTAAGCTACTTTTCGAAGACCCTATGCGCCAAGCTCGAAATCAAGCTACTCTTCTCCATGGCGTACCATCCACAAACCGACGCCCAGACGGAGGTGACCAATCGCACACTCTCCGCTCTACTTCGCGTGCTCATCAAGAAGAATATCAAGGAGTGGGAGGAGTGTCTACCTATCGCCGAGTTCGCCTACAAGCGCGCAAGACACTCAACAACCGGCAAGTCCCCCTTCAAGGTCGTTTATGGATTCAACCCATTGTCCCCATTGGAAATTCTTCCTCTACCACTACAAGAGCGCCTCAATATGGACGCAAGTGCACGTGTGAACCATCTCAAGAAGGTGCATGAAGATACAAGGCACGCCATCGCGCGCCAAGTACAACGACTTGCGACCAAACTCAACATCAACAAGCAACCCATGCTATTCCACATTGGTGATCTTATGTGGCTACACCTTCACAAGGACCGCTTCCCCAACGAGCACAAGTCAAAGCTTCTACCACGAGCCGATGGACCATTCAAGGTGCTTGCACGCTACAACAACAATGCCTACAAGATCGACATCCCATGCGACAAGTACTCCGTGAGCGACATCTTCAATGTCAAGGAGCTCTCGCCCTACCATGGTGATGAAGAATTTGATCTGAGTCGGATCTTTCCCAGGTCATCCCCATGGACCTACCATCGTCTCACCAAGTACCTAGTGGACCGATGACACGAGCACGTGCAAGATCTCTCAAAACCGAGGTGACATCTCTCCTCTCACAAGTCCACTTCGTCGCACATGAGACATGGCTACTACCTCAAACGGAGACGTTGTGCATACTCAGGTATCAAGGAGTTGCCCATGAAGAAGCTAAGGAGCAAGGAGAATCAGAAGAGGAAGATGGACGTGAAGACGAAGAAGAAGGAGAGTTGCGGAAGAACCTACAAGCACCAGATGACCGGCACATCCCGGACGTCTGACCCCTAGAGGTCCCAACAGCCCAAGGAACTCAGGCCTACAAATGCTACAATGGTGATGAGGACATCAATACCATTGTTACACCCACAACCCCTGCTGTCGGTGTCAAAACCGGCGGATCTCGGGTAGGGGGCCCCGAACTGTGCGTCTAGGATCGATGGTAACAGGAGACAGGGGACACGATGTTTACCCAGGTTCGGGCCCTCTCTATGGAGGTAATACCCTACTTCCTGCTTGATTGATCTTGATGAATATGAGTATTACAAGAGTTTTCTACCACGAGATCGTAATGACTAAACACTAGAAGTGTAGCCTATGGTAATGAGTATATATGGTGTCCTTCCGAACTACCCCCTTCGGTATATATAGCCACCGAGGGGATCTAGGGTTTACATGGAGTCGGTTACATAAGAAGGAATCTTCGATCACTAAGCTTGCCTCCCATGCTAAGTAGAGTCCAATCCGGACACGATGCAGTCTTCGTCCTTCATGTCTTCATAGCCCATCAGTTTGGCCCAAAGGATAATAGGCCGGACGCTCGAGGACCCCTTAATCCAGGATTCCCTCAGTAGCCCCTGAACCTGGCTTCAATGACGAGGAGTCCGGCGCACAGATTTGTCTTTGGTATTGCAAGGCGGGTTCCCTCCTTCCGAACTCCAGAATAGTCTTCGGATGCGACGATTGTATCTGGACCTGTCGCACACACCATATATAACCGCAGAGAGAGTATATATTCTTATACGAGTTTAATCCACTAACAGCTTTTACAACATGACATCGCGTTTATCCGGTCGTAATTTTGAACCGTTTTTCATCTAGCGCTCCACGTTGCGAGATGCGGTTGTCATTGGCATGTCTTATCTAAGCAAAGATCATGCCCCCTTATCACGGGATTCTCATCAATACGGGCATGGGTAACCCAACCGTGCCGTTTTGCATGACTCTCGGGAATAGGCGAGTTAAAGGCGAGTGGGGAGGCGCTCGATATTCGCGGTCTTTATAAGGGGATAAGGACATTATTCCTTTACCCACATCCTTCTTCATCTCCAGTCCCTCTGTCCTTGAGCTCTAGCGCCCAAGCTTTCGGCTTTTCCTCGTTCGAGAAGACATTCCAATCATGTCTGGATCCTGGGCTGGAGGCAAGTGGATGTCCTCCTCCGTTAAGGAGAAGAACATCATGGAGCTCCGGGAGGCCGGCTATCTAGCCAAGGAGATTGCTCACCGACTCCCGGAAAAAGGGCAGATCGTCCCTACTCCCGATCCCCATGAGAGGGCTGTTTTTCTCACACACTTCGTCCATGGGCTGGGATTCCCTCTTCATCCATTTGTCTGTGGATTGATGTTTTACTATGGGTTGGACTTCCATGATCTGGCCCCCAACTTTATCCTCAATATCTCCGCATTCATAGTTGTGTGCGAAGCCTTTCTCCGCATCCCACCTCACCTCGGCTTATGGCTGAAGACTTTTAATGTAAAGCCAAAGGTGGTGTGCGGCCAACAGGCCGAGTGCGGAGGGGCCATGGTGGGCAGGAAGCCCAATACCACCTGGCTCGAAGGCTCCTTCGTAGAGATGGTGAAGGGATGGCAATCGGGGTGGTTCTATATCACCGAGCCGCGCGACGCCAAGTGGGCGGCGGCTCCCAAATTCCGATACGGAGTCCCGATGCGGCTTACCTCCTGGTAGGAGAAGGGCCTGACCTAGGGATCTCCGGAAGAGATCACGGGGCTCCAAACGTGCCTCCAGAATATGATAACCCGGAAGATCAAGCTAGTTGATGTGATCCAGGTCATGCTTGTATGCCGGATCCTTCCATGTCAACGCCGGATCTGTTATTTGTGGGAGTTCAATCTGGCCGAGCACCAGACGCTGCTAAGGCTCTTCGGCATGACACACAAAGATATATGGAAGGTGCTCTTCAAGGGGAGCAAGATGCCGCCACCCTTGACCAAAGACCGCCGGCTCAACTTTAAGCGTCAGGCCAATTCGGTAAGCCGTCAAGGTGTAGTCTTTAAGGACACATTTCGAGGGAGGATACTAAGCCTTCTTATCAATTTCTTTTTTAGGACAGGGTCAATCTAGCGAGACGGATTAATAGTCTGGCTCCGCTGCCCGAAGATGAAGAAACCCCACTTCTTACCAAGATGCTATTTCCAGCGCCTTACGACATGCCGGAGAAGAAGGTCAAAACCACGGTCAAGGGGACCAGGCATGGGCTTCGCCGAAGGAGCACCTTGGTCGTCTCGTCTGACGACGAGACATACCCCTCAGCCGCCGAAGACGACGATCAGGAGGGAGGCGACTCCCCCTCCCCTACGAGAGGAAAGGAGAAAAGGGAGTCCTCCCCGAGTTTGGAGGCGGAGGCGCCCAAGAGGGGGAGAGGCTCCTTCACGGATAACTCCGCATGGGATGTTGACAGCAGTCCGGAGCGACCTCGTCGGACCAAGCCTCGGGCCGCCTCGTGAGTACCAGAATCAAAAACATTCGGCCTTCTCGGTTTGCAATATTGACGCATATTAAACTTGTCATTGCAGTCCGGCACGCGACGGCTCCCCATGATCCTCAACAAAGGATTCGCTCGACTCAAAGGAGATGGCTAGCATGTCACCTCCGCATGCTCATTCCATCTCACCCAAGGGTGAGGACGAGGTGGCGTCCAAAAAGACTTTCCCAGGCCGGGGGGAGATTCTGGACACCATCGGGGTGATGCCCCAGGATGGCTCCTCAGCCGTCAGACATACGGGGGAAAAAGCCCCCACGGGGACCGGTGATGGTGCTCGAGTTCCCTTCGGGCCTCAGCCGGATACCATTCCGGAGATCTACAAGGCTCCGGGGTCTAGTGAACGGCATTCCCCCCACGGAGGGAACGTACATGTTCCACCGGTGACCTCTAATCCAACCAGAGGCACCGGATAATCTGCTTGAGGCGCTACGAGGTGCCTCTATCGTGGATGAGCATCCTGTTCTTATGGACACGGTAATAGAGAAGGTCCAGTTTGTCAAAATCGAACTGACTGAAGCCTGCACCAGCCTTCTAACGGGCTTTGAGGTGAGTAATGTGATTGTAGGAAAGATATCGTCGTATAGACAATAGCCCCTGATACTCTGTTTGGTGTTCGGGAGGAAAAGCCAAACCTAGGATCGAAAATAAATATCGCAGGAGTCTAATATGAGTTGTCTATGTGAATAAGCAGGTATCGCTGTAGGCTGCCACTGCTCATGCTGCGGAAGTGTCCAGACTGAAGCGGAAGCTGGAGCGGGCCGAGGAAGAGCTCGGCCTCGTGAAGAAGCAGCTGGAAGACAGCCAAGGTATGCAGTAACCTATGGGTATATTTCGAAAAAATGAGCAGTCCAGCCGGACTAAAGTGTCATAAACTTTATTAGTGGCCACGACCGACATGGCGGCACTTAAGAAGGCGTTAGCCGAGGCCGAGGACAAAGCGGCCACGGAACATGCTGCGCGCGAGAAGCACGAGGCCCAGGTTGCCGAGGCACTGCAACAGCTCTAGGGCGTGATCGAGATATTTGAGTCCTTGGAGCGCAATTGTAAGGCGCAGGAGTCCGAACTGGCGGAGGCCCGCCGGAGCGCACATGATGCACGAGCCGAAGCCCAGGACGCTCTCCAGAAGACTCATGCGGCTAAGAAGATTACGACGGGTAAATCTTTCACTCTGCATAGCAAGTGTGTGTGTAAGAGACGTTCCTTGCACTTATCCGGATTCGTGTTTTCTAGGGGCGTTTACGGATCTTCCGCGTAGTATATCTGATGCTGCTGAGTATTACAGAGCCGAAGAAGGAATGTCTATAGAGAAGCTATTCTGGTCCCAGTATCTTGGACCCGAACATCCGTTGCCCTTCATTGACCAGCTGAAGCAGTTGGTCGAGCTGCACAAGTCAGCGGAGCTAGCCATGAAGGACCTGATAGTCCGGTTGTGGCCTGCCGAGCTTGTACCTAGCAGCTATTTCGAACTTGTAAAGCGGCTTGTTAACGCCTGTCCGCGGCTCGGTCTGCATCGAAGGTGCGCGTATGGCCTTTGCCCGCGTCAAGACGCGTTGGGCAAAGCTGGATGCCAAGAAGTTGATGACCGAGGGACCGCCGGAGGGCAAGGAGCATTGTCGACCCGAGCTCTATTTTGACGGCGTCTTGGAGGGGTCCCGCCTTGTGGCGGAACAATGTTTGAAGGATATCATTTTCCTATGAGAACGTTTGTATTATATTGTCCTGTAATATGGATCAGTGATGTTATGTATTATAATGCTTATGATTTACATTTTACCTCCTTGGCGGCCGTTTATGAAATATGAGGGCTGACCAGTCGTCGGCTTCTGTCCCCACGTAGATGGTACAGGGGTGTTCGGGATAAATCTAAACACTCTTTACTCCACATTCTGGTCCTTAAAGGAGGTGCTTAGTGCAACGAACAAGGCAATCAGACTATGCGGCCTTTACCGCCCTCACTTAGCCATAGGAGTTTGACAATTAAAAAGTTTGGCGAAGCCCCTAGTATTCAGAAGGCCAAACTAGGGGCGCTATACATGCCTAATCGGAGGGATCGATTCTTCACGCAAAGCGGAAAAAATCTCTAACGATTTGGAACCTCTCGAACAGCTGACCGTCTCTCACCGCATCATGACAGTCAGTTTTCGGCTTTCTCTACTGAGGTGCTCGTCCGGAAGAACCGGGACACAATCACAGTAGTTCTCCCTTTACTACCCTAGCCGATATAGCGGAACGTAAGGTAGTAAGCACAGGAGCCGGGCAACCCAACTATTGACCAAACACATGATTCGGAGCTGATGCATATAATGCTATAAGTTCGGGGTGCCGGACTATACTATAAAAGTGTTCGAACTTTTTATTGTCGTAGTGTTGGGTGTAATGAAGCCCCTGGCGTAGTAATATGTACCATAGTGTACGTGTGCGGTAGGTGATTAATACCGAGGCGAGTAAACGGAAAAAATCAAATAATGAGCTGACACTACCGTGTATTCACCATTGTGATGTAACTAGTACGTCAGGGCATAATTTGCACAAGTAATATGATAAGCAAAAATAGGGCTATTTAACCTGCCGCAACCAAGGGCGAGCTACATGCGGGTATGAAGAGCAAGTATGGCAATCGTTTAGTGGAGACCACCTGGGGATTCCCTTGTAAGGCAAAGCTCCTTGCCTCCTTGGTGTGTTATGCAAGCAGGTTGTCCGCATAGACCTTCAAAAGAGAAGAAAACTCGTGAAAAGGAAAAGTGAAATTGTGCAAATCCCAGGGTCGGTCGAGCCGTACAGTGGATCGCGAACGAGTTATGCCTCCGTCAATTCCCTTGGGGTTTTGAGTGCGTAGTTTATGTATGCACGGTATTGGTTCCTTGCCTTATCAGGGCTGGGACGGGGGTCGAATTGCTAATTCGGCCGAGCCGCGTTGTCCTGCTGCAGTGGTCCGGACCGTCTTGATGATGTCCAGGGGCTCGGCAGCCGGATTATAATGATGCTTGAGAAGGCCGCTCTGTACTTATGCTGCTAGGGCGGCGGTGTGTTCCTCTATACGGAGGGAGCGTTCCGTGTTACCATTTACTGTAATGATGCCACGTGGGACGGGCATCTTGAGCTTGAGATAACCGTAATGTGGAACCGCATTTAATCTAGCGAATGCGGTTCGTCCGAGCAGAGCGTGATAGCCGCTGCGAAATGGGGTGATATCGAAGATTATTTCTTCTCTTCGGAAGTTATCCGGGGAACCGAATACTACCTCCAGTGTTACTGAGCCCATACAGCGGGCCTCTACGCCTGGTATGACTCCTTTAAAGGTAGTATTTGTGGGCTTGAGCCGTGAGGGGTCGATGCTCATTTTACGTAGTGTATCGTGATAGAACAGGTTGAGGTTGCTACCACCGTCCATTAGGACCCGCGTGAGGTGAAATCCGTCGATGATTGGGTCGAGGAACAGTGGGGCTGAACCACCGTGGCGGATGCTGGTTGGGTGATATCGGCACTCGAAGGTGATCAGGGATGTCAACCACGGATTGAATTTCGAGGCGACTGGCTCTAACGCATAGACGTCCCGAAGTGCGCGCTTGCGCTCCCTTTTGGGGATGTGTGTAGCGTATATCATGTTCATCATTTTGGCTTGAGGGGGGAATTTTTTTGCTCCCTAGTGTTCGGCTGCCGGGGCTCTATGTCATCGTCCTTGCTCTGTGATTCTCCTTCCTTGTTTCTGCTATTGACCTTGCTGGCTTGTTTAAATACCCGGCAATCTCTGTTGGTATCATTGGCCGGTTTGTCTGGGGTGCCATGTATCTGGCAGGGACGATCGAGTATGTGGTCCAAGCTGGATGGTCCTCCACTGCTCTTTTTATAGGGCTTCTTTCACTGGTGGACTTGGAGCCACTGAATCCGGCGTGAACTATAGTGTCATCAGCGTTATCGCCTTCGGCATTTGTGTCTGTTGCGCCGGAGCTTGCCGATGCTGTGTTTAGCCTCGGAGGGGCCTGTTTCATTGATTGTGTTTTTACTGCGAGCCAGCCAACTATCCTCTCCCGCGCAAAAGCGGGTCATAAGTGCCGTGAGGGCTGCCATGGATCTTGGCTTTTCTTGGCTGAGGTGGCGGGCAAGCCATTCATCCCGGATTCTATGCTTAAAGGCCGCTAGGGCTTCAACCTTCGGACAGTCGACGATCTGGTTCTTTTTGGTTAGGAACCTAGTCCAGAATTTTCTGGCTGATTCTCCAGATTGTTGAACTATGTGGCTTAAGTCATCGGCATTGGGTGGGCGGACATATGTACCTTGGAAGTTGTCGAGGAAGGCCTCTTCCAAGTCCTCCCAGCTGCCGATGGAGTTCTCAGGCAGACTATTTAGCCAGTGTCGAGCTGGTCCTTTGAGTTTTAATGGGAGGTATTTGATGGCATGGAGGTCATCTCCTTGGGCCATGTGTATGTGAAGAATAAAATCTTCTATCCATACTGCGGGGTCAGTTGTTCCGTCGTATGATTCAATATTGACAGGCCTGAACCCTTCGGGGAATTGATGATCCAGCACATCGTCTGTGAAGTAGACAGGGTGTGTGGCGCCTCTATAATGGGCCATGTCACGGCGTATCTCTGATGACGTCCGTCTATGATTATCGGCCCGGATGTGATTAAGTTTGTCACGTCCGAGTAGGTAGCCGTCGTCGCGCCTCGAGGCACGTCCTCGTATACGTAGATCGATCTTGTGTGTCCTGCTCTACTATCCAGGGTCTATCAGAGGTCGTACGTATGACTCTGGACTCTTCTGTCCCTATTTTGACGGGGTGGTGGGGCAGTCTGCTGTTCGGCCTGAGTTGCCGCTTTATCTCGACCACGGGGTGGCCGTTCTGCCGCCCCGTCCCGACCACGTGGTGGTCGATCCACATTGCGTGAGGGAGATATATGCTCCGACGCTTCCTCATCGAATTGAGGTAGCAGTATGCGTTTCGGGTAGCTCTTGGCTGGGCGGTTGAGCCCATATTCCTCGGCTGTCATGACGTCAGTCCATCTGTCGACGAGCAGGTCTTGTTCAGCTTGAAGCTATTGTTGTTTCTTTTTCAGGCTCCTTGCAGTGGCTATGAGCTGAAGCTTAAAGCGCTCCTGCTCAAGAGGATCCTCAGGCACGATGAAGTCTTCATTGCCGAGGCTTGTATCCTCCTCGGAGGGCGGATGGTAACTATCATCCTCCGAGTTATCTTCTATGGCATGTTCGTCAGTGTTGTCTTGCCTGCTGTCGTGTTCCTGTTCGGATGTAGGCCCAGCGGGGTCTTCACTGTTTTCGGCGTCGCCCAGAGTACTATTTTCTCCGGTGCCAGTGTTGTCGTCCTTTTAGCAACGGGGCTTAGGGCGGCGTTTGGGCCGCTGGCGCTTGGACTGTGTCTCGGAGGTTTTGTTCGTATCCGGCTCATCTTTGTCGTCGCTAGATCCTTTAGGTGTATCAACCATGTACACGTCGTATGAAGAGGTGGCCGTCCAGCGTCCAGTGAATGGCGGGTCTTGGCCTTGCTCCTTGTCGGCATCGTCGTCCATACCGTCGATGTCTTCGGAGCCATAGTCATGCACGTCGGTTAAGCCATCAAGGTGGCTATGAAGTGGGTGGCAGGTGAGAAGCGAAATTCCTCATCATCCGTCTCTAGCTCGAACCGGACATAGTTCGGCTGTGAGTCCTTTTCCAAGGACAAATTCTTTAAAGATTTTAGCACGTCACCCAAAGGCGAGTGTTGGAACACGTCAGCGACGCTGAACTCGAGGATCGATAACCGATCTAGCTCGGTGTCCGTAGGTGTACACAATCCGGAACTTGTAGCCGAAGACGAGTCCGAAGTTCCGTTAAAGCGAATATCATAGGGCATCGAGTCCACATGCGGCTCCAACACCGCGGACTCTAAGGCTTCTGATGGCTCGGTCTGCTTTGGCTCTAAGGTCGTTGTAGTCGTAGGAACCATCTCCTAGGTGTGATCCGATGACAGATTTAAGTCACGTTCATCGGGATGAGGGGGAGCGATCCCCGTGGGCTCCAGTCCCTCGAAGACAAGTCTCCACGGATATCCGTGGCATGGTTCAAGCTTCCGAATCTGACCTGATGGCCAGGGGCGTGGCTGTCGATCTGCTCCAGATGGCCAAGCGAGTTGGCCCGCAGTGCGAAGCCACCGAATATGAGGATCTGTCCAGGGAGGAAGGTTCCTCCTCGGACACCATCATTATTGATGATTGGGGGGCCATCGAACCTTTTGTTAATGACACAGTGGAACTCTCAATGAAAGCACCTATGTCGGTGTCAAAACCGGCGGATCTCGGGTAGGGGGCCCCGAACTATGCGTCTAGGATCTATAGAGGTAATACCCTACTTCCTGCTTGATTGATCTTGATGAGTATGAGTACTACAAGAGTTGATCTCCCACAAGATCATAATGACTAAACCCTAGAAGTCTAGCCTATGGTAATGAGTATATATGGTGTCCTTTTCGGACTACCCCCTTCGGTTTATATAGACACCGAGGGGATATAGGGTTTACATGGAGTCGGTTACATAAGAAGGCATCTTAGATCCCTAAGCTTGCCTCCCACGCTAAGTAGAGTCCAATCCAGACACGATGCAGTCCTCAGCCTTCATGTCTTCACAGCCCATCAGTCCGACCCAAAGGATAATAGGCCGGACGCCCGAGGACCCCTTAGTCCAGGACTCCCTCACCTGCTGCTATACATACTGGACCAATTACTAGAGCTCGTGCATGCCAATTAAATTATCAGGTACTTTCGTTTCTTCGTAATGATTCTAATGTTCATGAGAATATAATGTTGCCTAAATTGGATACATTTGTTTTGCTTACAAATGAAGGGCCCGACATTGATAAGAGGGATGAACACTGGAGCAAGACCAAGCATGGAGATGATGGCATGCGCAGGGGGATCAAGAACGGACTTACAAGTGATAATTTCAGGACTTTGAAGCCACCATAAGGAGTGCATGAAGCCTTGGACGAAATATACAAGATGCCACTTCATAAATTTTGTCCAGAGGCTATTCTAGGTGTTGCGTCACCTTATTATTCGGCCAGGCCCATGTATTTTCGAAATACGTAAGTATAGTCTGTTTTTAGAGTCCGTATGTGTGGGGAAACAAGTGTTAGGGTTAGTTTCAGACCCCTCCTCCAAGGGCCATGAAATTCCCCCCCCCTCTTCCTCCATATATACAGCCCTTAGGGCGTCGTTCAGATTTTGGGTTTTGTTTAGATTAAAGTTCACCATAGCTGCAACTTCGCGTACTTCGTTTGTGTTCAATGACCAGACAAAGGCGTCAGAGAACCCCACCTTGATCAGTAAAGCTTTCCTCTTATATTCGAAATATCCAGATTGCAATCTCAATTTCTTGCTTGTTCTTCATTTGCCTGCAGGAAAAGAGCTTCGTGGTCAGGTTGATCGTGCTCCGGCGTGGTCAATAAACTCTCGGAGTTGGTTTAGCGATTGCTAAGGCGCGACGTCATCGCACGTTCGTAGTCAGATCGTCAAAGTCGACTTCCTCCAAAATGATTGCCACCATCTCACTGAAAGATGGGACACCTTTGCCTCTATCAAGTGGTATCGGATTTCTAGGTTGCTCGGTGATATTTTACAGTTTTTCGTAGTTTAGATCGAGTCTGTTCTTCATACCTACAGTCCACAAAAAAATTTAGGGTTAGTTCAACATATCCGAACCAATCTGAGCCTTTGCATAGTCTTTTTAGAGTTTTGCTTTGTTGAATTTGCGGTTGCATCATTGTGTCGAGTTGTTGGTCTTAGCATCTAGTCCCTTAGAGTTTCGAGTTCTGTTGACAGGTTGTCACGCCACCGCCGCACCATCATCATCATTGTCATATACCACCACCCCACCATATACGTCGTCACTGCCATATACAACCACCAATCCGAGTCCACATATACCATCACCATATACAACCCCCAATCCGAGTCCACATATACCATCGCCATATACCACAACCAATCCGAGTCCAGATATACCACCGCCATATACAACCACCAGTCTGAGTTCCACCAGTTTCATCTCCGCCACCAGTTCTAGTCCGAGTCCAGTATTTGTTGCTTTGTTTTTGAGTTCCAGATCACACGATACTTCGAGTCGTGACAGAGTAGGACTCCTGAACTTCCGTGTTATCCGCAGTAGAAAAATAGTTCCAAACTCAAAAGAAAATTGGAAAATTCTGGCTAGGCAGTTTTTAGACAGTTTTTAGACTTTTTCGTAAAAAAATGTTGCAGAGCAAAAAAACAGGAAAAAAAGTGAAAAAGGAAAAAAATTCAAAGTGTGCTCCTTCTTTGTTTACGTGCAACACCGTGATTTTGTTCATGTTCTATGCTCGCGTCTATAGCACAGTCTAGCCTAGGACCAGCACACTACCGTCGTTGAGCGTTTATTCAACTTTGCATCTCTGAATTGATTATTGCTGATATTTTTGCTACCATATCATAAGCCTTCCCAGCTCCACATACATCTAAGTCGTGCATTTGACTCTCCCTGGTAATCGCTCTATCCAAGCTTTGAGAGTTTTGACTACATCCTTTGCCGATCACCACCTGCTGCTGGGTAAGAACTGGTAAGAATTTGAGATTTGCTTGACGGTTTTGTGACACCCACCACCACCATTTTCTTCCCAGATGGTAGATACGTTCCTGATATATATCTTACTTGGGAGTTAGAAACTGAACAACGTTTTACATGTTTACAATATCCCGAGGAGAGACGTGTTCCTGCTGCTGTTTGTGCTTTCACTAGTTTTGCATGTGTTTGGTGGTCTGAACATTGTAGATTCTATCCTATTCCAGCTACTTGGGCTGCTTTGAAAACTGCTATGCGTACTCGTTGGGTTCCAGCATATTATCAACGTGAATTACTTCAAAAATTGTAGCGTTTAAGACAAGGAAAAAAAATCTATAGAGGAATATTATCAGGAATTACAAACTGGCATGATTAGATGTGGTATTGTTGAGGAGAATGAGTCCATGCTTGCACGTTTTATGGGTGGATTAAATAGAGAGATTCAGACCATTCTAGAGTATAAGGAGTATAATAATATCACTCATTTATTCCATCTTTCTTGTAAAGCTGAACGTGAAGTGCAGGATCGACAGGCATTGGCGCAGACTAACTTTTCTGCAGGTCGACCTTCATCATGGACACCGCGTGCATCCTCTACTTCCACACATTCTACTGCACTGACACCTCCATCAGTTGTTAGCTCCAGCTGTGATACAAGGAAGCAGACACAACCACCATTATCTGCCCAGAGCACACCTATCGGGCCTGCACAGAGTTCTTCTTCTTCCATGGCATCAGCAGGGCACACAAGTAATATTATTTGACGTTGTTGTAAGGGAAGAGGACATTTGGCGAGAGAATGCAAATCTCAGTGTGTGATGATTTCTACTGAGTATGCTGGGTATGAGTCCTCTAGTGACTATGATGAGGAGACTTTGGCTCTTATTACACGTGAAGAACACGGTGGAGATAATTCTGATCATGAGACACAATACATGGCTCCTGAAGATGCTGACAGGTATGAATGTTTAGTTGCTCAACGTGTTTTGAGTGTGTAGGTCACACAAGCTGAGCAAAAATCAAAGGCATGATTTGTTCCATACAAAGGGAGTTGTGAAGGAACGTTCCGTTCGCGTCATCATAGATGGAGGGAGCTGCAACAACTTGGATAGCATGGAGATGGTGGATAAACTATCTCTCACCACAACACCGCATCCACATCCTTACTACATCCAATGGTTCAACAACAACGGCAAGGTTAAGGTAACACGTACTGTTCGTGTGCATTTTAGTATCTCTACATATGCTGATTATGTTGACTGTGATGTGGTACCCATGTAAGCATGTTCCTTATTTGATGTAGGGTAGGAACCCTAGGGGGCGATCTTTCACGAAACGAGCGGATCCCACGAAGAACACGAGGAACACGAGGGGGAAAACGAGGGAAATCACGAGTGGAAACATGAGAGAATCACTAAACCAACAAGAAATAGACACACATATGCTAGATCGATGAACACAAAGGAAGATACAAGATCCACGGACAACTAAGGATGATACAAGTAGCATGATCTTCTCCGTGAGGAGGTCTTGGTGGTCTTCCCCGCGAGGAGGTCTTGAATCCAAGTGGATCTTCTCCGTAGGGGCCGCGGTCTCTCTTGTGGAGTAGATCTGATATGGACGAGCGAAGCTCTATCTCTCAAATGAGCTATCACAACGCTAACCCTAAAAGTAGGTGGGAGAAGAGTATATATAGTCTAGGTGGACGAAGGGGTACACGGGCCTCGGGCCCTTACACTGTGCGCAGACAGGGGAGGCCGGACGTCCAGGCGTCGGCCCGGATGTCCGGGCATTGGCAGAGTGCCGGATGTCTGGGCTGGAGGGACCGGATGTCCGGGCTGGCAGGGTTTCCCTTCTGTTCCATGTAGCAGCTTGTCCGGATATCCAGGCGAGAGGCCGGACTTCCGGGCCAGGGCCGGATGTCCGGTGCCTGTAGATGCTCAGTGGCTGGAATGCTGCTGTAGTTGGAGTCTCCAGAAGCCGGATGTCCGGGCTCGGGGCCGGATGTCCGGGTCCTGGAGCTGCCTTCTTCTCCTTTCGGTGTTCCTCTTCATCCGTGGACTTGGCGGCTTGCCCGTCTTCATGTGCATATTCAGGAGGGTCCTCTTGGTACCTAATCATGCACAACATCTCAGACTTAGGTAGTAGCCATGTCTCCAGGGGATCATATGGAATATCACTAAGGAGAGAAGTCACCTCGGTCTCGAGAGCTCTAGCTCTAGCTCGAGTCATAGGTCCTCTTGGCACTTCGTGAGATGATGGTAGGTCCATGGGGATGACCGTAGGATGCTCCGCATCATCTCCTCTCCCTTGGGGAAGATCCGACCTCGGATCGAAATCCTCATCACCATGGTAGGGCTAGAGATCTTTGACGTTGAAGATGTCGCTCACGGAGTACTTGCCGCGTGGAAAGTCGATCTTTTAGGCATTGTTGTTGTAGAGTTCAAGCAGCTCGAAAGGTCCATCCGCTCGTGGTCGAAGTTTGGACTTGCGTTCGTGGGAGAAGCGGTCCTTGTGAAGGTGTAGCCACACAAGATCTCCAATGTTGAATACCATGGGGTGCTTGTTGATGTTGCACTTGGTCGCAAGTCGTTGTACTTGGCGCTCGATAGTTTGCCTTGTATCTTCATGCACCTTATTGAGATGGTTCACACATGCACTTGCATCCATATTGATGCGCTCTTATAGTGGTAGAGGAAGAATGTCCATTGGGGACAAAGGGTTGAATCCGTAGACGACCTCGAAGGGGGACTTGCCGGTTGTTGAGTGTCTTGCGCGGTTGTTGAGTGTCTTGTGCGGTTGTAGGAGAACTTAGTGATAGGTAGACACTCCTCCCACTCCTTGATGTTCTTCTTGATTAGCACTCGAAGTAGAGCGAAGAGTGTGCGGTTGGTCACCTCTGTTTGGCCGTCGGTTTGTGGATGGTATGCAGTGGAGAAAAGTAGCTTGATTTCGAGCTTGCCGCATAGGGTCTTCCAAAAGTAGCTTAGGAACTTGACGTCGCGGTCCGAGACAATTGTCTTTGGCACTCCATGTAGACGCAATATTTCCCTACAAAAGATATTGGAAACATGTGAATCATCGTCTATCTTGTTGCAAGGAATGAAATGTGCCATCTTAGAGAATCGGTCCACAACAACAAATACCGAATCCTTTCCATTTCGAGTTCTAGGAAATCCATGTACAAAATCCATGCTATTGTCTTCCCATGGTTGATATGGAATTGGGAGAGGCATGTAAAGGCCATGGGATTGAGCGGTTGACATCGCGAAACATCTTGGGCCAATAGTAGTTCTTGGAGAGCGTAGCAAAAGTATTGTCACGTCCAAAATGTCCCATTAGTCCTCCTCCATGAGATTCCTACAAAAGCAACAGACGAAGAGAAGACTCGGGGATGCAAAGTTTGTTAGCTCTCATAAGATATCCATTTTTGATGTAATAGCGTTCCCAAAAGGTATGCTTCAAACATTTGGCATAAGGAATAGCAAAGGTAGGATCATGCTCATACAAGTCTTTATGTGCGCAAAGTCAATGACATCCAATTCAAGTTGAGTAACAAGCATGCATATGCGGGAAAGATCATCCACTACAACATTTTCCTTGCGTTTGATGTACTTGATGATATAAGGGAAAGTCTCAATGAATTCACTCCACTTAGCATGATGCTTGTTCAACTTAGTTTGACCCTTAAGGTATTTAAGCATTTCATGATCGGTATGAATGATAAATTCATGAAGGCGAAGATATTGTTCCCATTCATGCAAAACTCGCACTAAAGCATATAACTCTTTGTAATAGATGGGGTAATTGAGTAGCGCTCCGGAAAGTTTCTCACTAAAGTAAGCTATGGGGCGCTTCTCTTGCGTTAACACACCTCCTATGCCATTACCACTAGCATCACAATGAATCTCAAAGGGTTTGTCAAAGTTGGATAATGCAAGGATGGGAGCATGAGTAAGCAAATTCTTAAGATCATTGAAAGCAGTATCTTGGGATGGTCCCAAACAAAAGGCGCATTTTTCTTGCTCAAAGCATGCAAAGGTGAAGCAATCATGCTAAAGTCCTTCACAAATATATGGTAGAAACCGGCTAGACCAAGGAAGCTACGCACTTGATGCAAGTTGGTTTGTTGTGGCCAAGTTTTAATATCATTGATCTTGGAGTCATCAACATGAACACCCTTAAAGGAAACGACAAAACCCAAGAAAACGAGCTTATCAACGCCAAAAAGGCACTTTTCCATGTTAGCATAGAGATGCTCTTTTTTAAGAGTTTGCAAAACGGTTCGGACATGGGTGACATGATCTTTAAGAGATTTGCTATAAACAAGGATATTATCGAAGTAGACCACAACAAACTCACTAATGTAAGGGCGAAAGACATGATTCATAAGACGCATAAAAGTACCCGGTGCTTCCGATAGACCCATAGGCATGACTAACCACTCATACAAACCAAACTTTGTTTTGAAAGCGGTCTTCCATTCATCACCCTCTTGTATGCGGATTTGATAGTAACCACTTTTAAGATCAATTTTAGAAACTATAGTGGCACCACTAAGTTCATCAAGCATATCATCAAGGCGTGGAATGGGATACCTATGGCGAACGGTGATAGCATTGATAGGTCTACAATCGGAGCACATGCGAAAGCTACCGTCTCGTTTTGGCACAAGAATAACCGGAACGACACAAGGACTCAAAATTTCGCGCACATGTCCATGGTCTATGAGATGCTTTACTTTACTTTGTATTTATTTGGTTTCTTCGGGGTTGACGCGGTAGGGAGCTTTGTTCGGAAGAGGTGCTCTGGGGATGAGGTCGATTCAGTGCTCGATGCCTCGTAGTGGAGGTAGTCTCGGAGGTAGCTCGTCGGGGAAAACATCTTGGAATTCCTGCAAAAGAGAAGACAACACTAAAGGTAGAGCGTGAGGGGTGTTAGCTTTTGGTGTGTCGTCCTTGCACAGAAGGACATTGTGTAGTACACTAGATGGGTTCTCACACACTCCTGTTATCTCACTTTTGGTGGCAAATAGAACTAATTCTTCTTTTCGCTCATCGTGGAGGCACTCAATTAGGACTTGTGGCGCTCACTCTCTTTTTTGTCTTCGCTCTCTAACTATTCTCTCCATGATGGGTGGCTTGCTTGTCGGTGATCACCTGGCTTGGAGACATAGGGCGAAGTACGTACTCCTTTCCTTTCATCTTGTAGACGTAGTGGTTCGTTTGGCCATTGTGGATGACACCTCTATCAAATATCCATGGGCGTCCAAGAAGAAGGTGGCAAACGGTCATTGGAATGACATCGCACTCCAAAGTGTCTTCATAGGCGCCAATTTTGAAGGAGACTTGTACTCGATGCTCGACTTGGATAGTGCCGGAGTATCTAAGCCATTGAACTTTGTAGGGATGTGGGTGCTTCGTCTTGGGCAATTGGAGCTTGCAGCAAAGTTCTTCACTTGCTAAGTTATGACAACTCCCTTCATCGATGATGACCTTGACGGACCTTCCTTTGATGCCAGGCTTGGTGTGGAAGATATGACATCTTTGGTCTTCTTCTTGGTGATGTTTAAGAGTCAAGACCTTGGAGACAACGAGAGCGGGACTTGAATGTTCATCACAAAAGACTTGTTCTGTGTCTTCTGTGTTCACTTGCCTGTGTATGGCCACTTTCTCAAGGGCTTCCATTTCTCCTTCACTCATTGAGTCATAAGTGTCGTCGTCGTTGAGGATCATGGTCCGCTTGTTGGTGCACTCATAGGATTTGTGGCCTCGGCCTCCACATGTGAAGCATTTGAAGGAACTTGTCTTGACGGTCTCATAGGTTGGGGTAGATGAAGATGAAGCTCTCGGCTTGAAGTTGCTCGTTGTAGGAGAATGACTTGGGGTTGACGAAGCGTTCTTATAACTCGACTTGTCGATGTTGCTTGGAGAAGGCTTTGTTGAGGAAGGTGGTGTTGGAGTCGTTGAAGCTTGGGTGTTGGAGAAGCCATATGACTTGGATGAGAACTTGGCATACTTGAAGTCTTCTTGCACTTGACGTTCCGATTTGGTAGATTGATGCACTAGCTCGATGAGGTTCGAGTATGGTTGGAAGTCGGCGATCTTCTTGATGGGATGATTGAGTCCATTCAAGAAACGTTCCATAGTTTGCTCATCAACTTCTGTGACATTCGCTCGTATCATTGCAATCTCCATCTCCTTGTAGTACTCTTACGCTCTTGGTTCCTTGCTTGAGTAGTTGTAGTTTCTTGAAGAGGTCGAGGTTGTAGTAGGTACGCATGAAGCGTGCTCTCATGACATCCTTCATTTGTGCCCAAGTAGTGATGGGTGGTTCACCTCTTGCCTCACGGCGCTCAATGACTTGTTCCCACCTAATGAGGACATGGTCTTGGAACTCAACGGATGCCATTGCGATCTTCTTCTCTTCTTCATAGTTGTGCAAGCGGAAGATTTTATCGACCTTCAATGCCCATGAAAGGTATTCTTCGGGATCATTGCTTCCATTAAACTTGGGAATGGTGAACTTTAGCTTGCCGTAGTGTTGCTCTTCATTGTGTTTGGGTCGGGGATGATGACGTCCTTGACAAGGAGGATCGTCTCTCATAACTTGCTCTTGACGTGGAGGATGTCCAATGTCGTCTTGTTGTTGTTGAACTTGATGTTCTTGGCGAGCTTGTGGAGGAACTTGTCGAGCTAGACGTTGCACGCGAGCTTCATATCTTCGTTCGTGAACTTCTTCGCGAAGTGCTTCTTCATGTTCACAAGCTTGTCGGCCTCGGTTGGCTACGGCTCGACTTGAATCTCGGAGGGCTTGTTGCGCCTCAAGTGCTTGAGCATCTCGCAATTGTTGCTCTTGACGTTGTGCCTTGGCATCTTGTGCTTCTTGGTGTAGACGTGCTCGCTCTTCCTCTTCGTGTTGGCGTTGTCGTTGCCGTTCTCATTCTTGCACAAAGGTCGCTTGGTTTTGACGATGACATTGTTCTTGAGAGTTGTTCTCGCGTAGAGGATTGAGTCTTGCTTGACGATCGTTGCGCGCGGCATGGTGAAGAGTGTTTGATGTCAGTGTACTTGAGCCGGAGAGGGTGAAGTCAGAGTGTCGACTTGAGCGGCGCCTTCTTGATGAGGACGAAGTGGAAGAAGAGCAGTTGAGCAACAAAGCATGAATCTCATCCATTCTTGTGTCATTCTCTTGCTTGTGATCGTCAAGCTTGTGGTCGAAGTAGTCTCGTGTACATTGCTCGGAGAGTCGCAACTCGGTGGCGAGGTTGTCGATGCGTTCACTCATTGCTTGTTGCTATTGATGCAAAGAACGTTGTGCACCAAAGAGGTGGCTCTTTGTGACGTAGGAGTTCATGTCGTCGTCTTGCCCGATGAAGAGTGGGTTGGTAGAAGTACTTGGCCTATCCATCATTCCAAGAGAAATATGTGAGTGGGATAAAGAGAAGAACGTATACCAAATGTACCTTGACCGAAGTTGAAGGTGGATCAATGATCACTCCAATGTGGAACAAGGAAATAGCACAATTGGTACCGATTCTTGTCGGTTTCTCACACCTACACAAGTAAAATCTTATGGTGGAGCTTGGTTAGGATGATGGCATAAAATTTGATACAATTGTTAGTGAGCTTCAATAATGTTGGAAAAGATTCGCAAGTGTGCAATGCAACAAGTAGACCAAGCAAAATGAGGTACACGAAAACACACACGCAAGAGAATAGTGGGGTCGTGCAACCAAGGATGAGCCAAAATGTGGACTCCACAAAAATTCTCTTGTTGCACAACACTAGAGAGACGCTAGCATGATTAGGACACGGAACCGCAACTCAAATTCTCAAGACAAAACGGGACAAAATTGTCGAAGTTGGTAGAGGTAAGCGATGGTGGTGTATGTGGTATATGGTTGTGCTATGCGGAAGTGGTGGTGGTATGCGGATGTGTATGTGGGCACCAAAACAAAATTTTGTGAAATATGGACGGAAAACAGGGCGGCGGATGGAGATGTTGCTGCCAGGGGCCGGATACCCGGGCTTGATGGCCGGATGTCCGGGGTGCCGGATGTCCGGGCTATCAGGCCGGACGTCCATGCTCTAGATTCGGATGAACTCCGCGTGGAAGGTGGCAAATCCGAGCAAAATTTGGAGGAATTTGTGGTTGGAAATTGGGGAAAAGTGGATGGAAAGCTAGATCTACCTGCAACACACGAAATACGCGGATCAAATCCAACAAAACTTCATCACACCAACAAATCACAAAAAAAATTGGGGCTAATTTTGTGGGGAATTTTTGAATTAGGGACAAAATCAACAAAAACAAGGCTAGAACCACAACGGGGAGGCTTCGAAATCATGATCAACGTGGCTATAGATACAAAGATGATGTAGGGTAGGAACCCTTGGGGCCGATCTTTCACGAAAGGAGCGGATCACGCGAATAACACGAGGAACACGAGGGGGAAAATGAGGGAAATCACGAGGGGAAACAAGAGAGAATCACTAAACCAACAAGAAATAGTCACACATATGCTAGATCCATGAACACAAAGGAAGACACAAGATCCACGGACAACTAAGGATGATACAAGTAGCATGATCTTTTCTGTGAGGAGGTCTTGATGGTCTTCTCCGCGGGGAGGTCTTGGATCCAAGTGGATCTTATCCGTAGTGGGGCCGCGGTCTCTCTCGTGGAGTAGATCCGATATTGATGAGCAAAGCTCTATCTCTCAAATGAGCTATCACAACGCTAACCCTAAAACGTAGGTAGGAGAAGAGTATATATAGTCTAGGTGGGCGAAGGGGTACACGGGCCTCGGGCCCTTACACTGTGGGCTGACAGGGGAGGCCGGACGTCCAGGCGTTCGCGGTGGGGCGAATGTCTGGGCTAGAGGGGTCGGGTGTCCGGGCTGGCGGGGGTTCCCTTCTGTTCTCTGTTGCATCTTGTCCGGATATCCGGGCGAGAGGCCGGATTTCCAGGCCGGGGCCGGATGTCCGGGGCATGTAGATGCTTGGCGGTTGGAATGCTGCTGTAGTTGAAGTCTCCAGCGGCCGGATGTTCGAGTCCTGGAGTTGCCTACTTCTCCTTTCGGCGTTCCTCTTCATCCGTGGACTTGGCGGCTTTGTCCGTCTTCACGTGCATCTTCGGGAGGGTCCTCTTGGTACCTAATCATGCACAACATCTCGGACTTAGGCAGTAGCCATGTCTCGAGGGGATCATATGCAATATCACTAAGGAGAGAAGTCACCTCGGTCTCGAGAGCTCTAGCTCTAGCTCGAGTCATAGGTCCTCTTGGCACTTCGTGAGATGATGGTAGGTCCATGGGGATGACGTAGGATGATCCGCATCATTATTACTTGGTAGACCATGGCAATTTGATATAAAATCTATACACCATGGTAGAAATAATCAGTATACTCCTGTTCATAAGGATAGCCATATTACTTTGCTTCCTATGACTATTGATTCCATTTTGAAAGATGATATTAATAGAGCTAATAAAGCAAAACGGGAGAAATATAAGAGTGAAAATCAGACTGTGGCAAAAGAATTTGAGCAACAAATGAAACCTAATAATAAACCATCTAGTGTTGCTTCTGAACTTAAATTGAAAAGTGCATGTTTACTTGCCACAAAATCTGATATTGAAGAGCTAGATTTCAGCAAATCTATTTGCTATGCTTTTGTGTGCAAAGAGGCATTATTTTCATTCGAGGACGTGTCATCCTCTTTGCCCCCTGCTGTCACTCACATTTTGGAGGAGTTCGCTGACGTCTTTCCACAAGACGTGCCACCGGAATTACCACCTATTCGAGGGATTGAGCATCAAATTGACTTAATTCTTGGTGCATTGCTACCCAACCGTGGACCATACTGTCCCAATCCAGAGGAGACGAAGGAGATTATGCGTCAAGTACAGGAGCTGCTCCACAAAGGTTATATACACGAATCTCTTAGTCCTTCTGATGTTCCTATTATACTAGTGCCTCAAAAGGATGGTACGTCGCGTATGTGTGTTGATTGTAGAGGCATTAATATATTACTATTCGTTATCGTCATCCTATTCCTAGGCTAGATGATATGCTTGATGAATTGAGTGGCTCTACAATATTCTCCAAAGTTGATTTGCATAGTGGATACTATCAAATTCATATGAAATTGGGAGATGAATGGAAAACAACATTTAAAACTAAGTTTGGATTATATGAGTGGTCAGTCATGCCTTTTGGGTTAACTAATGCACCTAGTACTTTCATGAGACTAATGAACGAAGTTTTACGTGCTTTCATTGGATGATTTGTGGTAATCTACTTTGATGATATACTGATTTATAGAAAGTCTTTGGAAGAACATTTGGAACATTTATGTGTTGTTTTTATTGCTCTACGGGATGCACATTTGTTTGGTAACCTTGGGAAGTGCACCTTTTGCACTGACCGAGTATCTTTTCTTGGCTATGTTGTTACTCCACAGGGAATTGAAGTTGATAAAGCCAAGATTGAAGCTATTGAGAGTTGGCCGCAGTCCAAAATGGTCACACAAGTGAGGAGTTTTCTTGGCCTCGCTAGATTCTATAGGCGTGCTGTGAGAGATTTCTGCACCATTGATGCACCTCTCAACGCGCTTACAAAGAAGGATGTGCCTTTTGTTTGGGGTACCGCATAGGAAGAAGCCTTCACGGTATTGAGAGATATGTTGACACATGCTCCTTTACTCCAACTTCATGATTTTAATAAGACGTTTGAGCTTGAATGTGATGCTAGTGGAATTGGATTAGGAGGTGAGTTATTACAAGATGGCAAACCTGTTGCATACTTTTCTGAAAAATTGAGTGGGCCTAGTCTGAACTATTCTACTTATGATAAAGAATTATATGCTCTTGTTCAGACGTTAGTAACATGGCACCATTATTTATGGCCCACGGAATTTGTTGTACATTCTGATCATGAATCTTTGAAACACATTAAAAGTCAAGCAAAACTGAACCATAGACATGCTAAATGGGTTGAATTCATTGAGACTTTCCCTTATGTCATTAAACACAAGAAGGGTAAAGAAAATGTTATTGCTGATGCTTTGTATCATCGTTATACTATGCTTTCACAACTATGTCCATGATGATGATTTTAAAGATGTAATGCAGAATTGTAAAGAAGGAAGAACGTGGAACAAGTTTTTTACTAATGATGGATTTGTGTTTCTTGCTAACAAGCTATCCATTCCAGCTAGCTCTGTTCGTCTTTTGTAGTTGCAGGAGGCACATGGAGGAGGATTAATGGGACACTTTGGCATGAAGAAGACAAAGGGTATACTTGCTACACATTTCTTTTGGCCAAAGATGAGACGTAATGGTGAGCGTTTTGTTGCTCGCTACACTACATGTCAAAAAGCTAAGTCACGACTAAATCCTCATGGTTTATATATGCCTTTGCCTGTACCTAGTGTTCCTTGGGAGGATATATCTATGGACTTTGTTTTAGTTTTACCTCGAACAAAGAAGGGAGGGATAGCATATTTGTTGACGTGGATAGATTTTTGAAAATGGCATACTTTATACCATGTCATAAAAGCAATGGTGCTGCTAATGTTGCTGATTTGTTCTTTCATGAAATTATTCACTTGCATGGTGTACCAAATACTATTGTATCAGATCGTGATACTAAATTTCTAAGCCACTTTTGGAGATGTTTATGGGCTAAGTTGGGGACTAAACTGCTTTTTAGTACTACTTGTCACCCCCAAGCTGATGGAAAAACTGAAGTAGTCAATTGAACATTGTCTACTATGCTTAGGTCTGTTTTGATGAATAATAAGAAAATGTGGGAAGAATGCTTGCCTCATATTGAATTATCTTATAATCGTTCATTGCATTCTACTACTAAGATGTGCCCTTTTGAAATTGTGTACGGTTTCCTACCTCGTGCACCTATTGATTTGTTGCCTCTTCCATCTTTGGAGAAGGTTAATTTTGATGCTAAAGAACGTGCTAAATTGATTTTAAAAATGCATGAGTTAACTTAGGAAAACATTGAGCATATGAATGCTAAATATAAACTTGCTGGAGATAAGGGTAGAAAACATGTTGTGTGTGCACCTAGAGATCTTGTTTGGTTACATTTGCGTAAGGATAGATTTCCTAATTTGCGCAAATCAAAGATAGTGCCACGTGCTGATGGTCCTTTTAAGGTGTTAGAGAAAATAAATGATAATGCATATAAACTTGAGCTGCCTCTAGATTTTGGGGTTAGTTCCACTTTTAACATTGCAGATTTGAAGCCTTATTTGGGTGAGGAAGATGAGCTTCCGTCGAGGACGACTTCATTTCAAGAAGGGGAGGATGATGAGGACATCAATACCATTGTTACACCCACAGCCCCTGCTGCTATACATACTGGACCAATAACTAGAGCTCGTGCACGCCAATTAAATTATCAGCTACTTCCGTTTCTTCATAATGATTCTAATGTTCATGAGAATATAATGCAGCCTAAATTGGATACATTTGTTTTGCTTACAAATGAAGGGCCTGGCATGGATAAGAGGGATGAACACTGGAGCAAGACCAAACATGGAGATGATGGCATGTGCAAGGGGATCAAGAACGTAGATACAAGTGATGATTGCAGGACTTTGAAGACACCATAAGGAGTGCATGAAGCCTTGGACGAAATATACAAGATGCCACTTCATAAATTTCGTCCAGAGGCTATTCTAGGTGCTGCGTCACCTTATTATTGGGCCAGGTCCATATATTTTCGAAATACTTAAGTACAGTCTGTTTTTAGAGTCCGTATGTGTGGGGAAACAAGAGTTAGGGTTGGTTTCGGACCCCTCCTCCAAGGGCCACGAAATCCCCCCCCCCCTCTTCCTCCATATATACAGCCCTTAGGGCATCGTTTAGAATTTGGGTTTTGTTTAGATGAAAGTTTGCCATAGCTGCAACATCACGTACTTCGTTTGTGTTCAACGACTAGACAAATGCGTCACATAACCCCACCTTGATCAATAAAGCTTTCCTCTTATATTCGCAATATCTAGATTGCAATCCGAGTTTCTTGCTTGTTCTTCGCTTTCCTGCAGGAAACAGACCTTCGTGGTCAGGTTGATCGTGCTTCGGCATGGTGAATAAACTCTCGGAGTTGGTTTAGCGATTGCTAAGGCGCGACATCCTTGCATGTTCATAGTCGGATCGTCAAAGTCGACTTCCTCCAATACGATAGCCACCATCTCATCGAAAGACGGGACACCTTTGCCTCTATCAAGCACCCGGACGACCGACCAGGACCGGACATCCGACAACTCCCAGGCTCCAGACGACCGAACGCCTCCGGACGACCGACGCTGCGCCAATAGAATGAAATTAGCGGAAGTCCGTGCAAGTCCGGACGACCGGTGACCGGACACCTACGGACATCCGAGGCCGCGGCGACATAACCTAATCTCCGGATATCAGAAGATCTACGGACCTCCGCGAGCCTCCGGACGACCGGCGCCTCATGAACGTCCGGACCCTGGCTGATGTAGGGTAGGAACCCTAGGGGCCGATCTTTCACGAAAGGAGCGGATCCCGTGATGAACAAAAAGAACCCGAGGGGAAACACATGGGGAAATCACAAAGGGGCACAAAGAGAAACACTCAAACCAACTAGAAATAGTCACACATATGCTAGATCCTCTAGTACATAAGAGATCACATGATCCACGGTCAACAAAGCACGATACAAAGGTAGCCGGTTCTTCTCCGTGAGGAGGTCTTGATAGGGCCGCCCAAAGGGGGGTCTTGAATCCAAAGGGATCTTCTCCGAAGAGGGGCCTCGGTCTCTCTCGTGGAGTAGATCCGATGTGGATGAGCAAAGCTCTGTCTCTAATGAGCTACTACTTTGCTAACCCTAGTATAGAGCTAAGGGACAAGTATATATAGTCCAAGGGGTAAGTTGGGGGATACATGGGATGAAACCCCTTTCACTGCGCACAGGCAGGGCGGTAGTACCGGTCATGGGGACGGTTGTACCGTTGGGCGCTCAGGTACCGGTTCCTGGAGGTGCTTCTGGATGTGCTCAGCGGTTGTACCGGTGCTTGGGGCGGTTGTACCGGTCAGGTGGCTGTTACGGGGATAAACCGGTGTTGCACCAGCCTTGCACCGCTCGATCACAGAAGCTTGTCCGGTTATTGGGCGGTGTGTAACACCCCCAGTGTCATGCTACAGTAATCCCCTTTTAATGGTGCCACATCATCATGTTACTGTTGCTAATCCTCGCTTGATCCAGACCTTAATTCAAATTCACGTTCAAACTAAAGTCCAAAATTCAAATTTGCCAAACATGAAAACTAAAATGTTCAAAGTGTGGCAAATAATCCCTGGATATTTGTCATGTTGGAACCAACCTATTTTGGATTCCCAAAGTGCCATCGGAATTTTATTTAGTGGTCCAACAATAATTAAATTTGCCTTTTTAGTTTCTAAAAATGGTTAGACAACTCCTTTTGAGCCCAAACTTTTTGGTGCCATCTAAGAATATTGTATAGTATTTATATGGCATGTTTCACATTTTACTAAAGGTTGTTTGGTGGAACAACTAAATGCAAAACATGGGCTAAAAACTAAAACAGTAAAGTTTAAGAAAACAAAAGAAAAGGAGAAAAGCCCCAACATCTTTTCCCTATAGACCCAAACCTACATCCCAGCCCCTGTCCCACTGGGTATTGGCCCAACTAGCAACAAAAACAAGCCCAGCCCACACCCCAGTCCTCTCTCTCCTCACGCTACAAAAGCAGGGGGCGTCGTGGTGGCCATCCCATGGCGCCCCTGGTCCCGTGGCGGCCATCCCGCGCCTCTCCGTCGTTCCCCTACGCGTATAAGACCACCTCGGCCTCCTAGACGAACCCTAGATCCCCAGTTCCCCCTCCCCTCTCCCCTCGCTCCCTTTCTCGATCTAGACCGGAGCCCGAGCGCTGCCATGGCTGCGCCGTCGTTGTCCGCATAGCCGCCGGCATCCTCTCGCCTCTCCATCGAGTCCACGAGATCCGCCCGCTTCCGCTACATCGTCCTCGACCACGAGTCCAAGTAGGGGATCACTGCATCGCAGCCACGCCGTTGTCTTCCTCCTCGGGACGCTGGAGCTCCACCGCCGCCATTCATTTGCCCCAGGCCTCCCCCAAGCCTAGTCTGCTCCTCTACAGGCGCCTTGTGAGCACCTCCCTCTCCTCCCCCTACTCCCCTGTCATTTCCCGTGCCCGTAGGCCATCATTGCCGCCGTAGCTGAACTCGTCGCCGCTGCTGAGCCTCTCCATTTTGATCACTACCGGCCGAGCTCGCTTTCGAGCGCGGCTTCGTGCCTGTAGCGCTGCCAGGAGGCCTCCCAGCCGTCCGCGCCTCCTCCCGTGCCTCTTAGCGCGATCCCCGCCCCCCTCTTCTACCGCCGCCGCGCTACTACAGCCCTCCGCTACCTGTGCTCTGCCGGCCACGTCCCGTTCGCCCACCCGCGTCATCCGTCCCGCCCCTCTCTGCGCATCGCCTGCAGCAGCCCCGACGTGCCTGGCACCCGCTGACCCGCGCCCGGCCATGCCCTGCGTCGCCCGCGGCTACTGCCCTCGCGCGCGCAGCTCGCCGTCGTTCCAGCCCCGCCACTCACCACCGCTGCCCGCTAGCGCTGCCGCTGCTCTAGCATGCCTCCAGCGGCTCCTCCGACCGCGCGCCCAGCCGCGTCGCCCGGCTCGCCACTGCCTCCCCCCCCCCGCTCGCCTCACCGCCCACATGGCCCCTGCCCACCGGTGCCCGCGCTCTCCTCCCTCGCTAGCCACTGCCGCCGACGTGGCACTGGCCAGGGCCGCCCCGGGTCGCTGCCAGCAGGCCCCATGGCTCCAGTTGACTGGTCAACTAGCCAAGTTGACCAGCTGATTGGGCAGTTGACCAAGTCAATGGGGCCCCACCGGTCAGTCTCTGGTGCACCCCTGGGTGCACTGCACCAGGTCCACCCAGTTTTAACTAGCGAATTTTTTTGAAATAAAATTTAAATAAGAAATTTCAGAATTTTTTTAAATCTTTGAAAATTCATAGAAATTAAATCATAGCTTGGATCAAAAAACTTTGTACATGAAAGTTGCTCAAAACAACGAGACGAACCCGGATTCGCAGCCCGTTCGTCTGCCATGCATCCCTAGCATAGTGAACACGCAACTTTCCCCCTCCGGTTCATCTGTCAGAAAATGCGAAACACCGGGGATACTTTCCCGGATGTTTTCCCCCTTTGCCGGTATCACCTCCTACCACGTTAGGTCACACCCGGCACATCTTATTGCCATGTTATGCTTTGTGGTGCTATGTTTGCTTTATATTTACTGCTTCTTCCCCCTCTTCTCTCCGGTAGACCCCGAGACCGATGCTGCCCCTGTGATCGACTACGTCGACGACGACCCCTCCTTGCCAGAGCAACTAGGCAAGCAAACCCTCCTTGAGCATTCCGATATCGCCCATTTCTTTCCCTCTCATGCTTGCATTAGAACTGCTACTGCTTTATGTATGATCCTACCCTGATGCATAGCCTGTTTTTGTTACCTGCTTTCATATCTTACCTGCTTATTCTAAACTACTTAGTATAGGTTGGTTAGAGATCCATCAGTGACCCCCACCTTGTCCCAGTTCCCCCGCTTTATGTTCATTGACTCGATGAACGTGATCGACATACAGGCCCCGACACCGCACATCACCCCCTAGTTGTATGAATCTGCAGAGTTACCATCGAGTGCCGAGGGTGGAGCCTCTTACATCACTCCTGATGAGATCTATGTAGTGTAGTTATACGGTCGAGGTCAACGAGGGTGATTTCCTCCTTAACCACTTCCGATACGGCTCTGTCGTGCAACTCCTCAAGTGTGAACCTCGAGGGTGGATCCTCTTATGTTCACCTTGATGATTACATCGAGTGGAAATCACCGGGGGTGATTCCTCGGGTTTTCCCCTTGGTGTTAGACACACAGTTACTATGGTTACTATGACTTTGCACTGAGCCATGTTATTAAAGACGGGTCGGCCCTGAGGGGTACCCGCGCGAGCTTAATTGCGAGTGATCTGGAGTCGGGTTGACCTGGAAGGTGCCCGCGAGATACTTACGAGGCGTGGCCGGGTATTCTTAGCCCTTGTCGCAAGTACTCTAGACGGGGCAATGATGTCACATCTTTCATGAGTCTCTGCTTGTTACCTTGCGTTCCTAATCCACTACGATTTGGATATTTGATCCGAGGGGCCTCTGGCCTGATAGCACTAACCATCACGTGGGCATTGTATGGGCGTTCTGCGTCATATGTATCAGCCGAAGCTTAATAGACATCATGCGACTGAGCGGCGCGCGCCGGGTTGGACTGGTAAGCTCCTGCCTTGTTGAAGGAGGTAGCTAGGTCTGCTCACCGGGCACCCATGCAACGTGCAAGAGTTCCCGGGGAGATGGCCCATGACCCCTGGGGGAATAGGTTTAGTCCGGCGTGCTGACCTCTCTATTAAGCCTAGGTAGGGTTGCGGCGTATTGTTTGACCGAGGCCGGGCATGGCACAGGAAAGTGTGTCCGACCAGAGTTAATCGAGCATTGTGGGTAAGTTGGTGCACCCCTACAGGGAAGAAAACATCTATTGATAGCCTGTCCTACAATAACGGACACTTGGAGTTGTATCCCGATCGATACAACTAGAATTGGATACTTGAGATGAGAAATGGATAGTATGGCTCTGGGATTGCTTTCTCGCTGGGAGTCGAGAAAGGATCTCTGGCCGAGGTTGATAACACTACTACTACTTTACATTATGTTGATCTATACTCTTCTATATGCTGGAAGATGCTTGAAGATGCTTGAAGATGCTTGAAGATGCTAGTCTTCGATAGGCTAGGCTTTCCCTTTCTTTTCTGGCATTCTGCAGTTTAGTCCACAGATACAACCCATTTCCTTTGATACAGATGCATACTTTGTTTAGATCTGATGTAAGTCTTGCGAGTACTTTGGATGAGTACTCACGGCTGCTTTGCTACCTCTTTTTCCACATACCCGATTGTTGCGACCAGATGACGGATCCTAGGAGCCAGACGACACCACTGATGACTACTACTACCCGGAGGATGCCTACTACTATGTGACGGCCGCTGACGACCTGGAGTAGTTAGGAGGCTCCCAGGTAGGAGGCCTTGCCTTTTCAATCGTTGTTGCTTTTGTGCTAGCCTTCTTAAGGCAAACTTGTCTAACTTATGTCTGTACTCAGATATTGTTGCTTCCGCTGACTCTTGTGTTTTCAAGCTTATGTATTCGAGCCCTCGAGGCCCCTGGCTTGTAATATAAAGCTTGTATTATTTTAATTTGTGTCTAGAGTTGTGTTGTGATATCTTCCCATGAGTCCGTGATCTTGATCGTACACATTTGCGTGTATGATTAGTGTGTGATTGAATCGAGGGCGTCACACGGTGGTTGAGCGGTTGTACCACTTGTGGGCCTTCAGCGGTAGTACCGCTTGGTGTAGGCGGTAGTACCGCTCGGGCTGTAGCAGCTGGCTCTCCTTCCCTTGCTCCCGCGCACACCTGGCCTTGGTCCTTAGCCTCTCCATGATCTCCTCGGATGGACCTGAGTATGCATAAGGTCCGCGCTTGAGGTAGCATCCATGTCTTACACGCGGAAAGGGAAGATTCGGAAAGGAGCGAGTTAACCTTGTGTCCAATGGTGTATGCTTGAGGTCTCAACATGTGAGCACTAGGGGCTTGGGGAGAAGTCATAGTGTACATGGGGATGATCATAGGATGCTCCGCATCATCTCCCCTCCCTTGGGAAAGATACGATCTCGGATCGAGAACCTCATCACCATGGAAACGGTTGTCATGGACGGACTTGTAGTTGGACGAAGTGGAAGACATGGTGCAATCCAAGTACTCCAAGGTGTCTCCCGAGTGGTACACATGCAAAATAGCAAACACAAACGACACTTGGAAATACAAAGGTTAGTGCACACAAAGTGTCCATCATGTAAGAATGAGTCCGTGCGACAAGATCGATTATGACAAGGTGCATGGAGCTTATCCAAAAGATATGGAATGGTATCCAAAGCATGCATGGGAGCAAAAGCAATCATTGTGTACACAAATGTGTTATGAATATGATCAATGAAACCACGGTGCAAAATGATGTCATAGTGAGACGGTTTATCAAAAGCATGAATATGGTAATGGATGTTCAATATGGATAAGATATCATGCAATTGATGGCAGGTAAGATGCTCATGATGTATGAATATGCCATCAAGGAAGATCACAACAAATTTGCTAAGGAAGTGCACAAGCTCATATATCATGGGTGACATGGGAATACAGGATGCAACAAGGCAATCATAATGTGAGTCAATCCATACATAAGATGCAAATTTGTCATGTGTATGATATGTCCATCGAGCATGACATGTGTAAGCACAATCAACAAATATGGAGGTGTTGGTGCAATGTGTCAAAGGAGTGTTGATGTGCCAATGCTCGATGTCGTGGCACGAGTGGAGTTCCAGAGGTGCATCCAATAAATCCGAGTGCTCCTCAATGTGAAGGTCCATAGAGCCAATCTCCAATGTCGTTCCTCCGTTCACGAGATGGATCATGTAGACAACAAGAAGGAAACAACAATGAAGAGTGACCCACCCAATATGCGTATTTGAGGATGGCTCAAAGGGAATGAGTTCACCTTTATGAGAATGTCAAAAATGTTGGTCTCACGCTTCGTGTATGCCTTCACATGACCAAGTTGTCTCGTGATGGTACCACCTTGTGAATCCTTCAAAACGAAAGAACATGACAAACACTCAAAAAAACAAATGAGGTAAGCGAAAGTGCAAAACCTATCATTCATGTGGTAAGATACCTGACAAGTGTATGCATCATGCTCATCATAAGAAAGGACAAGGGAGCATTTCATAGTGTGGAGGCATATGATGCAAGAACAACCAAATACAATAGGTGCAATCAAGCAAGCATGCATCACAAGTAAAGTGTCCAAGTCTACAAGATCTATAAGCATAGATGCAACAATTGGAGGCTAGCAACAATGAACAAGATGTATCATATGAGAGGCATGAACATAAATGTCATCAACCCAAGAAAGCGAGTAATAGTGGAACATGGGTGATGCGACAAAGCAAGCAATCATAGTGATCAAGTTAAGCAAGCTAGTAGTGCAAAGATGCAACATACTAGAAGGGATCATGGCAAGCATGTCATGGGTGCAAATAGTGTGCATGAATAATTCACATGACATAGCACAAGCATGAAAAGAATATATGAGCAAAATATCATCAATGTATTGGTGAGAGGCCATATGTAAATAGCAATAGGACATCATGACTCTCCCAACACAACAAGCATCAATAGCATGAGGCATATGATAAACATGGCAATAGCAACAAGGATCCCCATCAAGCATGCAAATACACATAGGAGTATAAGGATGAATCACGGGCAAGTGCAAGCAAGGGTCACAATTGCATGGCAAAGACATAGAAACAAGCATAGCATGAAAAGTGAACACAATATAATGGGCATAAGGACATAAGTGATATATATCCCATAGTCGTGTTAGAGCCAAGTAGAAGAGATGCGCGTAGTCGTTGCGTGAAAATACCAGTGGTAAGAAAAGTCCATGGGATCCCAAGTCATCTTTGCTATCAGGAGCTCATTTCGTCAACTCTAGGGAATGAGAGGTTGATGAGTATACGTGAGTACCTACACAAAAGAAAGACAAAGGGAAAATTGTGTGTGTGTGGTATATGTACACATCATCCATCATGATGCATACGTGCTTGTGTTGGTTAGCACAAAATATCCAATGCTCAAATAGATGAGATGCGTGATATAGAAACATGTCATCCATCATGAGAGGCTTGTTATTATGTATAGCATAATGGAGACTCAAATTGTGTAATGCATCATGAGAAATATGTAGAGCATTGTTATTCATGTAATGCATATGGTGCATGCAATTATGGGAATCATGCAAAGTATGGAACGCATCAAAATCTCCTAATATGTATGAGGAAACTATGGTGGTATCCTCATGAGCATTAATGGAAACATCACACGGAGAATATTGACAACATCCAAAACAATGCATATTTGGAACATTGTGATCATGGCATGGCATAGTAGATGAATTGTGCAAATCATGTAAAGGAAGCATGGCAATTTCATCACATGAAAAACAAAAGCCAATGACCATCATCTCGTCATCTATGCCATAAGTGCAAATGGATTTATGTTAATGGGGCATGCATAGTCACTATGTTGAGATTGTAATGATGCAATATGGGAGATCTCACTCATAGCATATGACAAGTTCAAAGGATTGTCAAACATGATGTGACCAATAGAATTTTCACATAATATCCTACGGAGCATAGCATCACAACTAGGCAAATCAACATGCTCATCATCATATTCATCATAAATAGGTAAGTCATGACATTAAGAAGTCGCACTAGCATGACGCATGGGAATAGGTGGATACACATCATGCAAGCAATCATTGGTGAGATAGTCCACTAGTGGGGCAAGAGAAGCACCATCACCTATGTTACCTTTGGAGCATTGCTCATGTGTGGTAGGTGAGGTGTCGAAGACCAAGTAGTGGTCATCGTCATCTTGATGGAACCATGTGGGGGGTGCATCATTGTCCACCATGGCCATCATCGTCTCCATTGAGGTATGGACTCGTCGAGGATAGGCATGTCGTCATGTAGGAGACCTAGCACCAAAGAAGAAAACACACTCGAAGTAGAGGTTAAGTTGTTAGAAATCATAGTGGCCTCACATGGCATGTCAACTACCTCACTCACTCAGTGTTGTGGAGCACTCACTCCCAGTATGATGCTCTCACTCATATGGATGGTGGAGTCACTCAAATGGCTCTCAAACTCACATAGGATGTGTGGAATGCTCTCAAACTCAAATGGCCATCATTGTCTCCATTGGAGGCATGGACTCGTCGAGGATAGGCGTGTCGACCTAGCACCAAAGAAGAAAACACACTAGGAGTAGAGGTTAAGTCGTGAGAAATAAAAGTGGCCTCACATGCCGTGTCAACTACCTCACTCACTAAGTGTTGTGGCTCACTCACTCCCTCTCAGATTCTCTCACTCATATGGTTGGTCGAGTCACTCAAATGGCTCTCAACCTCACATAGGGTGTGTGGTATGCTCTCATGTGTGGGGCTAGTGGTGGTCACACTCATCCTCTCATAGGAAATGCTCTCAATGTCACGTATGGTGGAGTAACTCATCGCACACATGGGGTGATGGCTCTCCTCACATGGCAATTGGGGCATCTCATCATAGGTGGGTGTAGGAGAGATGTAGGTGCAAATGTCTCCATGCTCAATCATTCTCCTCTAAGATCAAAGATAATTCTCATGTGCGGTCGCGTAGCTTGACTCGGAGTATGAGTCCAATATGGGCGCCATCTTCATGTTTTTGAAGAGGTTCGCGCTCGTCGCCGTGGTCGAAGGGGATGGCCCTAGCTCGACCGTCTTGTCGTCGTCTTGTTGTTGGAGGCCCATATGATGTGGCACCTCATAGCTTGTCTCCATTACCGAAGGGAAATTCCCATGTTCGTCCATCTTCCTTGAGGGGCTTCCGAAGATGGAAGTGTCGCCCTCGCTCGTTGGTGGTCGCCTTGTTGTTGAAGATGTCGATGTAGGCGAACTCATGGGAAGTAGGCAAAGATGTCGTACGTCCAAAGGACGAAGATGCCTTGATAGCACTTGGCGATGATGCCGAAGTGGTGGTGGTAGTAGTCGTAGCGCCATCTTGGTGGTGCTCGTCTCGCGGTCTTCTCTTATGCTCATGAAGGTTGACCTTGGCAGTAAGTAGGGCTTGTTGGGATTTGTGCATTTGTGCTCGGCGAGCATCTTCATGATGATGGTGTCGTTGTTGTGCTTGAGCTCGATGGCGTCCGTCGTCGTCGTGCACATGATGCTTGGAGGTGACTCGCCCTTCAGGACGATGTGGATCACGAATGTGATGGTGGTCGCCATGGAGATGTGGACGTGGACGACTTGCGCTTGCATCATTTTTTCACTCTGAAGACTTGTGACTTGAATGCCGTCGCCTTGAGGATGATGAAGGGGAAGAATGGTTGATCAAAAAGGTCCAAATATCCTCCATCCTTGCATCTTGCTCCTCCTTTTATGCAGAAAGCTTGTTGTTGACGTAGTCCCTTTTCCTTGCTTCGGAGTGACGAATGTTGATGGAGAGGTTCTCGATGCGCTCTCGCAATCTTGATTGTGCGCCTTGCATTTGTCGTTGTAGATCTAAGATTTTTGCTTTGGTGATGTAGTTCATGCCGTCGTTGTTGTGGAAGACCGGAGATGAAATTCCTTGCCTATCCATCACAATACTCGAGCAAATATGAGTGGAGAAAGGAGAAGAACTATACCGAATGTACCTTGACCGATGTTGAAGATGGATCAATGATCACTCCATGATATAACAAGGAAATAGCACAATTGGTACCAATTCTTGTCGGTTTCTCACACCTACACAAATAAGGCTTATGGTGGAGTTCGGTGAGGATAGTGGCACAAAAAATTAATGCAAAATGTTAGCAAGATTCAATAATGTTGAAAGAGATTCACAAATTCGCAAGTGAAACAAGTAGACCAATAGCAATATGTGGCACACGGAAACACACACACGGATAGATAAATGGGGCCATGCAACCAAGGAATGAGCTCAAAATGTGGAATCCATGGTAAACGCTCGTGTTGCACAAATCAAGAGAGATGCTAGCACGATTGCTCTATAGGCGGATATGAAACTTGTGCACAACCTATAAGATGCAAAATGTAAGGACGTTCTATCCCAAGTATGCTATGTGTATGATTTTCCGCTGCTTTAGCACAAGATGATCCAAGATGATCGGATATGACAATCTTATATGCAATGTGGTATGGTGCTATGGCTATTCCTTACAAGCTTCTTTGCTCTCTCTTTTTCTTTGCTTAAAAGCTTATTCTTTTTTTGTATATGGCCACAATGCGAAATGCACAAACCAAGATAGAAATTGTGTATATGAGAGAACAAACTTGAGGCACATGAGATGATATGATACCAATATGATATGGTATGTATGTAATGGAAGGTGTAGGCCACTAATGTGCACAAGTAACGTTGCCGGCAATACTCAAATGGCTAGTCTCAATAGGCAAGTGACGCAAAATGGGTTAGGGGTTATCAATGCAATGGCAAGGGAATATAAAATGGATGGATGATATGGAGGTTACCGTCCGTGGCTATGATGAGTGGCGGTGATCTTGATGGAGATACCAAGATGATGAAGACTCGTCCCTAAGTAGCCGAAACACCTTAGGAAATGGAAAAACCACAAACTCAAAATCTCAAAGGCAAACGTCAAATGGTGGTAGCGGGATGTGGTGGTGGTTTTGTGGAAGCTCAATGGAATTGCGAAATAGCAATGATGGGTTGTGGAGTACACAATGCAGAAATGGAGGGTAAGGTGGTGGACTATACACGATGTTGGAGTTGGAAGCACGGTCCCTAAGTAGCCGAAACACCTTAGGAGACACAACTCACAACACAAACAAAATTGGGTTAAGTTGGTGTGGCAGAAGTGTATGGTGGGCAAGACTATGTGGTAGTCATGGTGGTGGTTGATGAAGAAGCAACCGTCCCTAAGTAGCCTAAACACCTTAGGAGACTCAAATCACAACTCAAACAACCACTAATGCTATGGGGAGCAAAATTGGTTAGGTTGTGGAAGGCTACGGTGGTTTTGCGGAGGATGTGGTAGAAGCCCTAGGCAAAGATGCCAAAGTTCCAAAAATTTGATGGAGTCAAAAGGTGTTGAAACCTATGTAGAGGGATAGAGGATGTCAATAGCTACTCAACGAGCTAAAGAACTCAAAAATCGGATTCTGGAAGTGGAAGTTATGGTCAAAACTGTCAATCAGCCGAGTCTGAAACTGGGAGGGGCAGAAGTACAGCTTGTAAGGGTGGTTGTACCGCTCCTGGAGTGTCCTGGAGTTCTAGAATTGGCTGGCAGAAGTGTCAGGATATGGGGGAGTGGTAGTACCGCCTTGGGGGCCGGTTGTACCACTGGTGTCGGAAAAAATTCTCAGATCTGGATCGGGGATGAACTTGGGGCGGAAATGGCTGATTTTGGGGGCAAAATTGCGGAGATTTCGTGGATGGAAGGTGGAAAAACTTGGGGATATGCTAGATCCACTTGAGACCAAGCAAATCCATGGATCAAATCCAACAAAACTTCATCGCACCAACAAATCACAAAAAATGGGGCGATTTTGGTGGGGATTTTCGAAATTAGGACGAAAAACAACAAAATCAAGCTAGAAAATGAAGAGGGGAGGCTCCGAAATCGTGATCAACGTGGCTCATGATACCAAGATGATGTAGGGTAGGAACCCTAGGGACCAATCTTTCACGAAAGGAGCGGATCCCGCGATGAACACGAAGAACACGAGGGGAAACACGAGGGGAAATCACAAAGGGGCACAAAGAGAAACACTCAAACCAACAAGAAATAGTCACACATATGCTAGATCCTCGAGTACATAAGAGATCACATGATCCACGACCAAAAAGGACAATACAAAGGTAGCCGGTTCTTCTCCGTGAGGAGGTCTTGAAGGGGCCGCCCAAAGGGGGGTCTTGAATCCAAAGGGTTCTTCTCCGAAGAGGGGCCGCGGTCTCTCTCGTGGAGTAGATCCGATGTGGATGAGCAAAGCTCTATCTCCAATGAGCTACTACTTTGCTATCCCTAGTACAGAGCTAAGGGACAAGTATATATAGTCCAAGGGGTAAGTTGGGCGATACATGGGGTGAAACCCCTTTCACTGCGCACAGGCAGGGCGGTAGTACCGGTCATGGGGGTGGTTGTACCGCTGGGCGCTCAAGTACCGGTTCCTGGAGGTGCTTCCGGATGTGCTCAGCGGTTGTACCGGTGCTTGGGGCGGTTGTACCGGTCAGGTGGCTGTTACCAGGATAAACTGGTGCTGCACCGGCCTTGCACCGCTCGATCACAGAAGCTTGGCCGGTTTGTTGGGCGGTGGTTGAGCGGTTGTACTGCTTGTGGGCCTTCAGCGGTAGTACCACTTGGTGTGGGCAGTAGTATCGCTCGTGCTGTAGCAGCTGGCTCTCCATCCCTTGCTCCCGCGCACACTTGGCCTTGGTCCTTAGGCTCTCCATGATCTCCTTGGATGGACCTGAGTATGCATAAGGTCCACGCTTGAGGTAGCATCCATGTCTTACATGCGGAAAGGGAAGATTCAGAAAGGAGGGAGTTCACTTTATGTCCAATGGCATATGCCTGAGGTCTCAACATGTGGGCACTAGCGGCTTGGGGAGGAGTTGTAGTGTACATGGGGATGGTCATAGGATGCTCCGCATCACTGGCTGCGTCCAGTTTCGGTCCGAAGCCCATGTACCTCTCCACTTCGCCCCTCTTTTACACTAAGACTATAAATAGACCTCTCCCTCCTCCTAGTTAGGGTTAGCAAAGGATTAGCTCATATTTTCTGTCAGAGCTTTGCTCGTCCACTTGGTTACCTTCTCCTTGGAGATAGCGCCTCCTCAGAGAAGATCCCCCAAGCGGATTCAATACCCCTTCACAGGAAGAACCTCAAGACCTCCTCACAGAGAAGATCGTGCTACTTGTATCATCCTTAGTTGACCTTGGACCATGTGATATCTATGTGTACTTGGATCTAGCATATGTTTGACTATTTCTTGTTGGTTTTAGTGATTATCCCATGTTCCCCCTCGTGTTTTCCCTCGTGTTCTTCACGGGATCCGCTACTTTCGTGAAAGATCGGTTGTATAGGGTTCCACCCTACATCATATATCTAATGAGCTACTACTTTGCTAACCATAGAAAGGAGGTGGAGGAGGTCTATATATAGTCTAGTGGGCGAAGGGGTAAGTGAGGGGCGAATGGGTACACGGGCCTCGGCCCATGTCATGCACGCAGGCAAGGGGCGGATGATCCGGATGGGGGTCCGGATGATTCGGGCATCGTCCGGATGATCCGGCTCCGCCGAGTAGATTCTGCAAGGTTCGGCCGTCGCGGTGTATGGATTACCCGGATGATCCGGGGTCGGCCCGGATGATCCGGCTGAGCCCGGATGATCCGGACGGAGGCCCGGATGTCCGGCCAGACTTCAGCAGCCTCTCCGTCTTCTTATCCTTTCTTTTGTCTTCTCTTCCATGTTTCCCTCGCGGATGGTGTAGTCGTTCCTTGGTGCGTTCACTCCTCCTCGACATTCGTGAAGCTCCGACAATACCTATGCATGCACACGGGAGAAGTGTCAAGTAGTATACCATCCTTGAAGGGGTCAAGTGAGCACGTGAAAAGGAGATGATTCACCTTTGTGTATGTGAAGTAGATGTCGCACATGTCACTTGCCAAACGGACTCTTGACATGGTGATGTCCGTAAGATGCTCCACGTCATTTGCTCTCAAGAGCTCATTTCATCAACTCATGGGATTGTGAGGTTGACAATTGTTCATGAGTACCTACACAAAACAAAGAGAAAGGGAAAATTGTGTGTGCGTGGTATATGTACACATCATCCATCATGATGCACACGTGCTTGTGTTGGTTAGCACAAAATATGCAATGCTCAAATAAATGACATGCATGATATAGAAACATGTCATCCATCATGAGAGGTTTGTTATTATGTATATCATAATGGAGACTCAAATTGTGTAATGCATCATGAGAAATATGTAGAGCATTGTTATTCATGTAATGCATATGGTGCATGGAATTATGGGAATCATGCAAAGTATGGAATGCATAAAAATCTCCTAATATGTATGAGGAAACTATGGGGGCCTCCTCATGAGCATTAATGGAAACATCACTTGGAGAATATTGACAACATCCAAAACAAAGCATATTTGGAACAATGTGATCATGGCATCGTATAGTAGATGAATTGCGCAAATCATGTAAAGGAAGCATGGCAATATGATCACATGAAAAACAAAAGCCAAGGACCATCATCTCGTCATCTATTCCATAAGTGCAAATGGGATTGATTTTAATGGGGCATGCATAGTTACTATGTTGAGATTGAAATGATGCAATATGGGATATCTCATTCATAGCATATGACAATGTTAAAGGGTTGTCGAACATGATGTGACCAAAATAATTTTCACATGATATCCTATGGACCATAGCATCACAACTAGGCAACTCAACATGCTCATCATCATATTCATCATAAATGGGTAAGTCATGACATGAGGAAGTCACACTAGCATGAGGCATGGGAATAGGTGGATCAACATCATGCAACCAATCATTGGTGAGATAGTCCACTAGTGGGACAAGACAAGTACCATCACCTATGTTACATTTGGAGCATTGCTCATGTGTTGTAGGTGAGGTGTTGAAGACCAAGGCGTGTTCATCTTCACCTTGATGGAACCATGTGGGGGGTGCATCTTCTTCCACCGTGGCCATCGTCGTCTCCATTGGAGGTATGGACTCGTCAAGGATAGGCATGTCATCGTGTAGGAGACCTAGCACCAAAGAAAACATAGTCGAAGTAGAGGTTACGTCGTTAGAAATCATAGTTGCCTCACGTACCGTGTCAACTAACTCACTCACTAAGTGTTGTGGCTCACTCACTCCCTCTTCGATGCTCTCACTCGTATGGTGGGTGGAGTCACTCAAATGGCTCTCAACCTCACATAGGGTGTGTGGTATGCTCTCATGTGTGGGGCCAGTGGTGGTCACACTCATCCTCTCATAGGAAATGCACTTAATGTCACATATGGTGGAGTCACTCATCTCACTCATGGGGTGGTGGCTCTCCTCACATGGCAATTGGGTCATCTCATGATATGTGGGGGTCGGAGAGATGTAGGTGCAAATGTCTCCATGCTCAATCATGTCGTAGTCATAGCCGTGGATGAAGGCCGAAGATGGCACATCATCACTCTCCTCTAAAACCCAAGATAAGGTCTCATTTGCGGTCTCATAGCTTGACTCGTGGAATGAGTCCTTTTAGGGCACCGTATTCATGTAGTTTAAGAGGTTCATGCTCGTTGACGTGGTCGAAGGGGATGGCCCTTGCGCGACCTTCTTGTCATCGTCTTGTTGTTGGAGGCCCATATGATGTGGCACCTCGTAGCTCATCTCCATGACCGATGGGAATTTCCCATGCTCGGCCATCTTCCTTGAGGGGCTTCCAAAGATGGAAGTGTCGCCCTCACTTGTAGGTGGTCGCCTCATTTGTGAAGATGTTGATGTAGGAGAACTCATGGGAAGTAGGCAAAGATGACGTACGCCCGAAGGCGAAGATGCCTTGAGAACACTTGGCAAAGATGCAAAAGTGGTTGGTGTAGCTGTAGCTCCGTCTTGGTGGTTCTTGTCTCGCGGTCTTCTCTTATGCTCATGTAGGTTCGCCTTGGCGTGATGTTGGGCTTGTTGGGACTTGTGCATTTGTGCTTGGTGAGCATCTTCATGATGATGGTGTCGTTGTCGTGCTTGAGCTCGATGGCATTCGTCGTCGTCGTGCACATGATTCTTGGAGGTGACTTGCCCTTCATGACGATGTGGATCACGAACGTGATGGTGGTCGCCATGGAGATGTGGACGTGGACGACTTGCGCTTGCATCATTTTTGCACTCCAAAGACTTGTGACTTGAACGTCACTGCCTTGAGGATGATGAAGGGGAAGAACGGTTGATCAACAAGGTCCAAATCTCCTCCATCCTTGCATCTTGCTCCTCCGTTTGTGCGGAAAGCTTGATGTCGATGTAGTCCCTTTTCCTTGCTTCAGAGTGACGAGTGTCGATGGAGAAGTTCTTGATGCGCTCTCGCAATCTTGATTGTGCGCCTTGCATTTGTCGTTGTAGATCGAAGATTGACGCTTTGGTGATGTAGTTGTTCATGCCGTCGTTGTTGTGGAAGACCGGAGATGAAATGCCTTGCCTATCCATCACAATACTCGAGCAAATATGAGTGGAGAAAGGAGAAGAACTATACCAAATGTAGCTTGACCGATGTTGAAGATGGATCAATGATAACTCAATGATGTAATAAGGAAATAGCACAATTGGTACCAATTCTTGTCAGTTTCTCACACCTACACAAATAAGGCTTATGGTGGAGCTCGGTGAGGATAGTGGCACAAAAATTTGATGCAAAATGTTAGCTAGAGTCAATAATGTTGAAAGAGATTCACAAATTCACAAGTGAAACAAGTATACCAATAGCAATGAATGGCACACGGAAACACACACATGGATAGATAAATGGAGTCATGCCACAAAGGATAAGCACAAAATGTGGAATCCACGGAAAATGCTCGTGTTGCACAACTCAAGAGAGATGCTAGCATGATTGCTCAATAGGCGGATATGACACTTGTGCATAACCTATAAGATGCAAAATGTATGAGCTTTTATCCCAAGTATGATATGTATGTATGTTCCGGTGCTTTAGCACAAGATGATCCCAGATGATCGGATATGACAATCTTATATGCAATGAGCTTTGATGCTATGGCTATTGCTTACAAGCTTCTTTGCACTTTCTCTTTTTCTTTGCTTAAAAGCTTATTCTTTTTTGTATATGGCCATGGTGCGGAATGCACAAACCAAGATAGCGATTGGGTATATGCGGGAACAAACTTGAGGCACAAGAGATGATATGATGATACCAATATAATATGGTATGTATGTAATGGAAGGTGTAGACCACTAATGTGCACAAGTAACATTTGCGGCAATACTCAAATGGCTAGTCTCGATAGGCAAGTGACGCAAAATGGGCTAGGGGTTAACAATGTAATGGCACGGAGAATATACAATGGATGGATACCACGATACCAAGATGATATGGACGTTACCGTCCGCGATGATGATGAGTGGCGGTGTTCTTGATGTAGATACCAAGATGATGGAGACTCGTCCATATGTAGCCGAAAGACCTTAGGAAACGGGAAAACAGCGAACTCAAAATCTCAAAGGCAAATGTCAAATGGTGGTAGCGGGATGTGGTGGTGGTTTTGTTGAAGCTCAATGGAATTACGGAATGGCAATGATGGGTTGTGTAGTACGCAATGCAGAAATGGAGGGTAAGGTGGTGGACTATACACGGTGTCGGAGTTGGAAGACCGGTCCCTAAGTAGCCGAAACACCTTAGGAGACACAACTCACAACACAAAAAAAATTAGTTTAAGTTGCGGTGGCGGAAGTGTATGGTGGTCAAGCCTATGCGGAAGTTATGGTGGTGGTGGTGGTTGATGAAGAAGCAACCATCCCTAAGTAGCCTAAACACCTTAGGAGACTCGAATCACAACTCAAACAACCACTAATGCTAAGGGGAACAAAATTGGTTAGGTTGCGGAAGGCTATGGTGGTTTTGCGGAAGTTATGGTGGAAGCTAATGTAGGGTGGAACCCTATACGGCCGATCTTTCACGAAAGGAGCGGATCCCAACTAAGAACACGAAGAACGTGGGGAAGAACAGAGAGAAATCACAAGGGGAAACACTCAAGAACAAGTCCAATCACACATCCACTAGACAATCAAACACACAAGATCCACAAGGTACATGAACAACAAAGGGAAAGATACAAGGTAGGGTTCATCTCCATGAGGAGGTCTTAAAGGGGGCCACCCAAGAGAGGATCTTGAATCCAAGGGGATCTTCTCCGAAGAGGGGCCGCGGTCTCTCTCTTGGAGTAGATCCATAATGGAGGCGCAAAGCTCTATCTCAAAATGAGCTACTACTTTGCTAACCCTAACTAGGAGGAGGTGGAGGAGTATATATAGTCTAATGCCACAAAGGGTTAAGTGAGGAGGGGATACATGGGCTTCTGGCCCGGCTGTGCACGCGCAAGTGTTGGATGTCTGGGCTGGGGAGCGGATGTCCGGGGCTTCAGGAGGCGACGGATGTCCGGGGCTCGGTCCGGATGTCCGGGCTGAAGTGGCCAAACTTCTGGTGTGTTCTGTCGTCGATGCCGGATTTCTGGGGAGAGGCCGGATGTCCGGGAGTTGGCATGGCGCCGGATGTCCGGGCACACGGGCCGGATGTCCGGCCGCTGATACTTTGGCCGTCTGTTGGTGCAGCTCCTTGGAGGCTGCACAGGCGCCGGATGTCCGGGGCTCGGTCCGGATGTCCGGGCTGAAGTGGCCAAACTTCTGGTGTGTTCTGTCGTCGATGCCGGATTTCTGGGGAGAGGCCGGATGTGCGGGAGTTGGCGTGGTGCCGGATGTCCGGGCACACGGGCCGGCTGTCCGGCCGCTGATGCTTCGGTCGTCTGTTGGTGCAGCTCCTTGGAGGCTGCACAGGCACCGGATGTCCGACTGTTGTAGCTTCAGCAGCTCCGTCTTCTTCCGTCATCGCTTCCAGGCTTCCCTCGCGGATGGTGTAGTTGTTCCTTGCCGCTTGCACTCCTCCTCAACATCTGTGAAGCTCCGAGAATACCTATGCATGCACACGGGAGAAGTGTCAAGTAGTGTACCATCCTCGAAGGGGTCAAGTGAGCACGTGTAAAGGAGATGAATCATCTTTATGTATGTGAAGTAGATGTCACACGTGTCACTTGCCAAACAGACTCTTGACATGGTCATGTCCGTAGCATGCTCCGCATCATCTCCCCTCCCTTGGGAAAGATCCGACCTCGGATCGAAAACCAAATCACCATTGGAAAGAGACGGCTTCGCCATGTAGAAGTGGACGTTCACCAAGTACTTGTCATCTTGAAGGTCGAAATGGGCACTCTCCAATGTCGCACTGTATTGTGATTCCTTGAAAAGGAGTAAGGACAACAAACACTTGGAAAAACAAATGTGGTAAGCATTAGTGCAAAACCAAGCATTCAAGAGGTTATTCACCAAACAAGTGTCGTCATCATGCAAAGCATATGGTGTGACAAAGGATTGTGACATGGCATGTAAGCATATCAATCGAGCACAAGCAATGAAATCATGGGAACAAACATGTGAATGTGAGGTAGTGATGCAAATATGTGTGACAGGAGAAGAAGCATCTACCTCAAGTTCATAGCAAGCATTCACAAATTGCTCAATGAAAGGTCTATGGTAGGCATAGGAAACATTCACAACACCAAATAAAATGAAGTGTCTAAACACATTGGTCAAGTGCAAGACAATCCAAGCATAATGTGCATGGGGTGTAGTGAATATCGTGTGGCACTCAACACAATGGAAAGAGCAATGGTTCATCATGTGTGAGGCAATCAAGGCAAGCATGTAGCAATCAATGGGACATGGCATATGTGAAGTGATGACATTGTTGCAACCAAACATATGAGAGGAGCAAGTAATCCAAGAATTGGATGCAACACACGAGGCATATATATCATGATGCATGGAACGATAAAAATGACAAGTCGAAGCAAGATCTCTAACATGTGTGCAATCAAGTGGTCCAAGATGAACAATAAGTCTCATGGTGCAAGCAACTCAAGTAGTATGATCTGTCATATCCATGCTCAAGAAATATGTCACCTTGTAGGCGTGTCCTTACGCGTCCTTCACAATGCCGAAGTACAATCAAGTGCGATGTAGAATCGTCATGGTAGAAGGTGGTTCGCTCTCAAGAGCTCGGATTATCAACTCACGTGACGTGGAAGTTGATATGAAGTACAAGTATCCTACACATGCACACAACAAAAGAAAGAATGTATGCGCATGGTAGATAAACACATCATCCATCATGATGGTTCTCTTCTCTTGCACATAACCATTAGAAGCACAAGTGCATGAATAATATGCTCCAACAATGACAATATTCATCGCACTAGGTATATGGTGCAAAGAGGTAATACAAGTATGCTTCACAAGAAATATGTCAAAATCTCCAAATATATGCGAGAATGCTATGGGGGCAAACTCATTATCAAGACTAAAGGCATAGTTGCAGTCAATACATGGCAAATCATCTAGCATGAGAGAGGAACACATGGAGATATATGACAAGAAGCAATAACAATCGCGTGCAAAGCATTGTAATGGTTGTCATCAACCGCATGAAATGAGCAGGTATGAATCATCGGTGATGCAACAAGGCAAGCAATCACAGTAATCAAGTCGTGCAAGCTGGTAGTGCGAAGATGCAACATACTAGAGGAAATCATGGCAATCATGTCACGTGAGAAAATAATAGGCATAGAAGCAAGCACGGACACAAAGCAAGATCATAGTATCATCATAGGCATGGGGCACAAAGCAAACATGACAGTAACAAATGATATCTCCACTAAGCTTGCAAATACACATACAAGTACTAGAATCAATCATCATGTGTAATGCAAAGCATGGGTCACAAATGCATGTCAAAGGCATATGAATGAGCATATCATGCAAAGTGAACATGGCAAGATGGGCATATAATATGTAATGGATAATAGCCCATAGCCACGTGAGGGCCATGTAGAAGAAATGCGCGAAGTCTTTACGCGAAGAGAGCAGTGGGAAAGACAATCCATGAGATCCCAAATCATCATTGCTCTCTACAGCTCGTTTTGTCAACTCGTGGGATTGCGAGGTTGACAAGTATTCATGGGTACCTACACAAAAGAAACACAAATGAAAGAAATTGTGTGTGTGGTAAATGTACACATCATCCATCATGATGTGTATGTGCACATGAGAGTTAGCACAAGATAAGCATCCCTCAAAGAAATTTGAGGCATGGTATAAGAACATGTCATCCATCATGAAAGAATAGTTATTATGTATGACACGATGGGGACACAAATTGAGCGTACAAGTATAAGGCACAACAATACCATTTTTATTCATGGGGAGCATATTGTGCACACAAGTATTGCGATCTTGCAATGAATGGGATGAATCAAAATCTCCTAAAATGTATGAGGAAACTATGGGGGTCTCCTCATGAGAAATGTTGGAAACATCATACGGAGAAAATGGATAACATCCAAAGCAATGCATATCCGAAGCTAGGTTGTCATGGCATGGCATATGAGATAGATGATGCAAAGGGAGCATATCAATATCATCACAAGAAAAAAATGCCAATAACCATGGGCTTGTCATCCATGCCATATGTGCAAATTGGGTTTTATTTTAATAGCATATGCATAGTCACTACGATGAGATTGCAAATATGACATATGGTTGATCTCATGCATAGCATATGACAAGTCAAGCGGACTGTAGAACATGATGTGACCTAAAGAATTGTCACAAGAAATCCTATGTAACATGGCATCTGATAGAGGCGAAGGTGTACCGATGTTCCAATGATATGTGGCTATCGTTCTCTGTGGGAGTCGACCTTGACGATCCGACTACAAACGTGTGATACGTCGCGCCTTAGAAATCACTAAACCAACTTCCGACGGGTTATTGACCACGCCAGAGCATGATCAACCTGAACACGAGGGTCTGTTTCCTGCGAGCAAATGAAGAACAAGCAAGAAACTGAGATTGCAATCTGGATATTGTGAATATAATATGAAAGCTTTATTGATCAAGGTGGGGTTCTGTGACGTCCTGGTCTGGTCGTTGAACACAAACGAAGTACGCGAAGTTGCAGCTATGGCGAACTTTTGATCTAAACAAAACCCAGAGTCTAAATGATGCCCTAAGAGTTGTATATATGGAGGAGAGATGGGGGAATTTCGTGGCCCTTGGAGCAGGGGTCGGAAACCAACCCTAACTCTTGTTTCCCCACACATACGGACTATAAAAACAGCCTATAATCAAGTATTTCCAAGTCATATGGTTTCTCCAACACCCAAGCTTCAACGACTCCAACACCACCTTCGTCAACAGAGCCTTCTACAAGCAACGTCGAAAAGTCGAGTTACAAGAAAGCTTTGTCAACCCCAAGTCATCTTTCTACAATGAGCAACTTCAAGCCAAGAGCTTCATCATCATCTACCCCAACCGATCAGACCGTCAAGACGAGTTCCTTCAAATGCTTCACATGTGGAGGCCAAGGCCACAAGTCCTATGAGTGCACCACCAAGCGGACCATGATCCTCAACGACGATGGTACTTATGACTCAATGAGTGTTGTATATATGGAGGAGAGAGGGGGGAATTTCGTGGCCCTTGGAGGAGGGGTCCAAAACCAACCCTAAATCTTGTTTCCCCACACATACGGACTCTAAAAATAGCCTATAATCAAGTATTTCGAAGTTAAATGGGCCTGGCCCAAAAATAAGGTGACGCAGTACCTGGGATAGCCTCTGTATGAAATTTATGAAGTGGCATATTGTATATTTCGTCCAAGGCTTCATGCACTCATTATGGTGGCCTCAAAGTCCTGGAATCATCACTTGTAACTCCGTTCCTGTTCCCCTTGCGTACGCCATCATCTCCATGCTTGAACTTGCTCCAAGGTTCATCTTTCTATTCCAAGCTAGGCCCTTCATTTGTAAGCAAAACAAATCTATCCAATTTAGGCAGCATCATATTCTCATGAACATTAGAATCGTTACCAACAAACGAAAGTACCTGGTAATTTAATTAGCGTGCGCGAGCTCTAGTAATTGGTTGAGTATGTATAGCAGCAAGGGCTGTGGGTGTAACAATGGTATTGATGTCCTCATCATCCTCCCCTTCTTGAAATGAAGTCGTCCTCGATGGAAGCTCATCTTCCTCACACAAATAAGGCTTCAAATCTGCAATGTTAAAAGTGGGACTAACCCCAATATCTGCAGGCAGCTCAAGTTTATATGCATTATCATTTATTTTCTCTAACACCTTAAAAGGACCATTAGCACGTGGAATTAGCTTTGATTTGCGGAAATTAGGAAATCTATCCTTACGCAAATGTAACCAAACAAGATCTCTAGGTGCAAACACAACATGTTTTGTACCCTTATCTCCAGCAAGTTTATATTTAGCATTCATACGCTCAATGTTTTCCTTAGTTAACTCATGCATTTTTAAAATCAATTCAGCATGTTCTTTAGCATCAAAATTAACCTTCTTCGAAGATGGAAGAGGCAACAAATCAATAGGTGCACGAGGTAGGAAACCATACACAATTTCAAAAGGGCAAATTTCAAAAGGGCACATCTTAGTAGTAGAATGCAATGAACGATTATAAGCAAATTCAATATGAGGCAAGCATTCTTCCCACAATTTCTTATTATTCTTCAAAACATCCCTAAGCATAGTAGACAATGTTCTATTGACTACTTCAGTTTGTCCATCAGTTTGGGGGTGACAAGTAGTACTGAAAAGTAGTTTAGTCCCCAATTTAGACCATAAACATCTCCAAAAGTGGCTAAGAAATTTAGTATCACGATCCGAAACAATAGTATTTGGCACACCATGCAAGCGAACAATTTCACGAAAGAACAAATTAGCAACATTAACAGCACCATCACTTTTATGACATGGTATAAAGTGTGCCATTTTCGAGAATCTATCCACGACAACAAATATGCTATCTCTCCCCTTCTTTGTTCGAGGTAAACCTAAAACAAAGTCCATAGATATGTCCTCCCAAGGAACACTAGGTACAGGCAAAGGCATATATAAACCATAAGGATTGAGTCGTGACTTAGCTTTTTGACATGTAGTGCAGTGAGCAACAAAACACTCAATATCCCGTCTCATCTTCGGCCAAAAGAAATGTGTAGCAAGTATGTCCTCCGTCTTCTTCATGCCAAAGTGTCCCATTAATCCTCCTCCATGCGCCTCCTGCAACAACAAAAGACGAACGGAGCTAGCTGGAATGCATAGCTTGTTAGCACGGAACACAAATCCATCATTAACGACAAACTTGTTCCACGTTCTTCCTTCTTTACAATTCTGCATTACATCTTTAAAATCAGCATCATGCACATATTGATCTTTGATGGTCTCCAAACCAAATATTTTGAAGTCAAATTGGGAAAGCATAGTGATGTGGAGCATCCCACGATCATCCCCATGGACGCATATACACCTCCAACGACACCACTTGGACCAATGACAAGAGCTCGAGCAAAGGCCATCGAAGATAAGGTGAACTCACTCCTCTCCGAACTACCACTTTCTATGCATGAGACTTGGCTAATACCTCAAGCGGAAACCCTATGTGTGATCAGGTGCTTGGAGGAAAGCCACGGACCAACTACACTCAACGGACAAGACGGTGAGGACGCCAAGCTCAATGGACAAGAAGAAGGATTGCTTGAAACTCCCAGGCTCCGGACGACCGGCGAGCTACGGACGTCCGACGACCTCCAGGCACCGGACGACCAGCCCTCTCTAGACGACCGACACATCCACACCCGAGCCGAATCTACGGATTTCCGAAGCCCCCCAGACAACCGAAGCCCCGGACGTCCGAACCCGACCGGACATCCGGCCGAAGCCCACCCGAGCCGAATCTACGGACGTCCGACGAGCACCCACGTCCAGACCCTCGCGAGCCTCCGGACGACCGGTAACTCCCGGACGTCCGACGCGTGTGTGCTGTTTGCGTGTTGGGCCGTAGCCCATGTACCCCTTCGACTTCTAAGACTATATATAGACCTTCCCCTCCTCTTTTCTAGGGTTAGCATTGGTTTAGCTAATATGTGAGATAGAGCTTTGCTCATCCATACGGATCTACTCCTTGAGAGAGACCGCGGCCCCTCTTCGAAGAAGATCCACGTTGGATTCAAGACCCCCCTCTTGGGTGGACCCCTTCAAGACCTCCTCATGGAGATGAACCTTACCTTGTATTTTCCCTTTGTTGTTCATGTACCTTGTGGATCTTGTGTGTTTGATTGTCTAGTGGATGTGTGATTGGACTTGTTCTTGAGTGTTTCCCCTTGTGATTTCTCTCTGTTCTTCCCCGTGTTCTTCGCGTTCTTAGTTGGGATCCGCTCCTTTCGTGAAAGATCGGTCGTATAGGGTTACACCCTACATCATCTTGGTATCAGAGCCACATTGATCACAATTTCGGAGCCTCCCTGTTGTGTTTCTAGCCTTGTTTTTGTTGATTTTGTTCCTAATTCAGAAAATCCCCAACACCCAAGCTTCAACGACTCCAACACCGCCTTCGTCAACAGAGCCTTCTACAAGCAACGTCGACAAGTCGAGTTACAAGAAAGCTTCATCAACCCCAAGTCATCTTTCTACAATGAGCAACTTCAAGCCAAGAGCTTCATCATCATCTACCCCAACCGATCAGACCGTCAAGACGAGTTCCTTCAAATGCTTCACATGCGGAGGCCAAAGCTACAAGTCCTATGAGTGCACCACCAAGCGGACCATGATCCTCAACGACGATGGTACTTATGACTCAATGATTGAAGGAGAAATGGAAGCCCTTGAGAAAGTGGCCATACACCAACAAGTGAATGAAGAAGACACGTAACAAGTCTATTGTGATGAAGATTCAAGTCCCGCCCTTGTTGCCTCCAAGGTCTTGACTCTCCAACATCACCAAGAAGAAGACCAAAGATGCCACATCTTTCATACTAAGGCCGACATCAATGGAAGGTCCGTAAAGGTCATCATTGATGGAGGGAGTTGTCATAACTTATCAAGTGAAGAACTTTGCTCCAAGCTCCAATTGCCCAAGAAGAAGCACCCACATCCCTGCAAAGTTCAATGGCTTAGCGACTTCGACACTATCCAAGTCGAGCATCGAGTACAAGTCTCCTTCAAAATTGGCACCTACGAAGACACTTTGGAGTGTGATGTTGTTCCAATGACCGTGCCACCTTCTTCTTGGACGCCCATGGCAATTTGATAGAGGTGTCATCCACAACGGCCGAACGAACCACTACATCTTCAAGATGAAAGGAAAGGAGTATGTATTTCGCCCTATGTATCCAAGCCAAGTGATCACCGACAAGCAAGCCACCCATCGTGGACAGAATAGTGAGAGAGCGAGCCACCAAAAAGAGAGTGACTGGCACAAGCCCAAATCAAGTGCATCCACGATGAGTGAAAAGCAGAACCTAGTTCTATTTGCCACCAAACATGAGATAAGAGAAGTGTGTGAGAACCCATCTAGTGTGATACACTACATCCTTTTGTGCAAGGACGACGCACCACAAGCTAACACCTCTCACACTCTACCTTTAGTGTTGTCTTCTCTTTTGCAGGAATTCCAAGATGTTTTCCCCGACGAGCTATCTCCGGGACTACCTCCACTATGAGGAATCGAGCACCGCATCGACCTCATCCCCTGAGCACCTCTTCCGAACAAAGCTCCCTACTGCGTGAACCCCAAAGAAACCAAAGAAATACAAAGGCAAGTAAAGCATCTCATAGACCATGGACATGTGTGTGAAATTTTGAGTCCTTGTGCCGTTCCGGTCATTCTTGTGCCAAAACAAGACGGTAGCTTTTGCATGTGTTCTGATTGTAGACCTATCAACGCTATCACTGTTCGCTATAGGTATCCCATTCCATGCCTTGATGATATGCTTGATGAACTTAGTGGTGCCACTATATTTTCCAGGATTGATCTTAAAAGTGGTTACTATCAAATCCGCATACAAGAGGGTGATGAATGGAAAACTGCTTTCAAAACAAAGTTTGGTTTGTATGAGTGGTTAGTCATGCCTATGGGTTTATCGGAAGCACCGGGTACTTTCATGCGTCTTATGAATCATGTCTTTCGCCCTTACATTGGTGAGTTTGTTGTGGTCTACTTTGATGCTTGTTTATAGCAAATCTCTTAAAGATCATGTCACCCATGTCCGAACCGTTTTGCAAACTCTTCGAAAAGAGCGTCTCTATGCTAACATGGAAAAGTGCCTTTTTGGCATTGATAAGCTCGTTTTCTTGGGTTTGTTGTTTCCTCTAAGGGTGTTCATGTTGATGACTCTAAGATCAATGCTGTCAAAACTTGGCCACAACCAGCCAATTTGCAACAAGTGCGTAGCTTCCTTGGTTTAGCCAGTTTCTACCATAGATTCGTGAAGGACTTTAGCACCATTGCTTCACCTTTGCATGCTTTGAGCAAGAAAAATGTGCCTTTTGTTTGGGGACCATCCCAAGACACCCCTTTCAATGAGCTTAAGAATTTGCTTACTCATGCTCCCGTGCTTGCATTACCCAACTTTGACAAACCCTTTGAGATTCATTGTGATGCTAGATGTAATGGCATAGGAGGTGTGTTAACGCAAGAGAAGCACCCCATAGCTTACTTTAGTGAGAAACTTTCCGGAGCGCAACTCAATTACCCCATATATGACAAAGAGTTATATGCTTTAGTGTGAATTTTGCATGAATGGGAACATTATCTTCGCCCTCATGAATTCATCATTCATATCGATCGTCAAGCGCTTAAATACCTTAAGGGTCAAACTAAGTTGAACAAGCATCATGCTAAATGGAGTGAATTCATTAAGTCTTTTACTTATATCATCAAGTACATCAAAGTTAAGGAAAATGTTGTGGCGGATGCTCTTTCCCGCATATGCATGCTTGTTACTCAACTTGCATTGGATGCCATTGGCTTTGAGCACATAAAAGACTTTTATGAGCATGATTCTACTTTTGCTATTCCTTATGCCAATGTTTGGCACATACCTCTTGGGAACGCTATTACATCAAAAATGGATATCTTAGCTAACAACCTTTACATCCACGAGTCTTCTCTTCGTTTGTTGCTTTTGCAGGAATATCATGGAGGAGGACTAATGGCACATTTTGGATGCGACAAGACTTTCGCCACACTCTCCAAGAACTACTATCGGCCCAAGATGTTTCGCAACGTCAACCGCTTCACCAACCGATGCTCTACATGTCGCAAAGCTAAGTCTAAAGCACAATCCCATGGCCTTTACATGCCTCTCCCAATTCCATATCAACCATGGGAAGACATTAGCATGGATTTTGTACTTGGATTGCCTAGGACTCGAAATGGAAAGTGTGGGAGTCCTGGATTAGGGGGTCTCCGGATAGCCGGAATATCTCCATTGGCCGGACTAATAGACTATGAAGATACAAGATTGAAGACTTCGTCTCGTGTCTGGATGGGACTCTACTTGGCGTGGAAGGCAAGTTAGGCAATATGGATATGGATATCTCCTCCTTTTTAACCGACCTTGTGTAACCCTAACCCTCTCCGGTGTCTATATAAACCGGAGGGTTTTAGTCCGTAGGACACAACAACTACAACATACAATCATACCATAGGCTAGCTTCTAGGGTTTAGCCTCTCCGATCTCGTGGTAGATCTACTCTTGTACTACCCATATCATCAATATTAATCAAGCAGAACATAGGGTTTTACCTCCATAAAGAGGGCCCAAACCTGGGTAAAACATTGTGTTCCCTGCCTCCTGTTACCATCCGCCTTAGATGCACAGTTCGGGACCCCCTACCCGAGATCCGCCGGTTTTGACACCGACATTGGTGCTTTCATTGAGAGTTCCTCTGTGTCGTTGCCGTTAGGCTTGATGGCTCCTACTATCATCAATAGCGATGCAGTCCAGGGTGAGACTTTTCTCCCCGGACAAATCTTCGTCTTCGGCGGCTTTGCACTGCGGTCCAATTCGCTTGGCCATCTGGAGCAGATTGAAAGTTACGCCCCTGGCTACCAGGTCAGGTTTGGAAGCTTAAACTACACGGCCGATGTCCGTGGAGACTTGATCTTCGACGGATTCGAGCCTCTGCCTTGTGCGTCATGCGGTCACGATGAGTACGATTTAGCTCTACCATCGGACAGTGTCCAGGAGATCGCATAGGCAGCCGCCCTGACCCTCAATTCGGAGCCAATTGCGCCGTCCGTGGACAGGTGGATGGACCCCGCCACGGAGGCCTTACCCTCAGCGGCGATCGACCCAAACATCGACCTTACCTTACATGAGAGCCATGTTGTTAAACTGCCGGATCCTTCTCCGGCCATGGACTCCGAGCCGCCTGCGCCCGTTCCTATCGAATCCGATTGGGTGCCGATCATGGAGTTTACCTCCGCCGATATTTTTCAGCACTCGCCTTTTGGCGACATACTAAACTTATTATGGTCTCTCTCCTTGTCAGGAGGATCCTGGCCGAACTATGTCCAGCAGGACTGGGATGCGGACAACGAAGAAATTCGCGGCCCACCCACCACCCACTTAGTAGCCACTATCGATGACTTAACCGAGATGCTTGACTTCGACTCCGAAGAAATCGACGGTATGGACAACGATGCGGGAGACAAAAAGGAACCATTGCCCACAGGGCACTGGACAGCCACTTCACCACATGACGTATACATGGTGGACACACCAAAGGAAAACGACGATGAGGAACGGAAGTATGCAACGAAGAGTTGTTCCCTCGAGAGGCAGTCAAAGCGGAGCCGTAAGCACCGCCCCAAATCCCTCCTTCGTAGAAACAACGATCATACAGACCCAGTGTTAGAGCAGGGTAAACCATTGCCGGACCACGGCAACACGGAGAATCAAACCAAACAACCCGATTCTGTCAAAGATAATAGTCTGGATGACATAACACCGGACAGACACCCGGAGCAACAAAATGCTCATCAAAGGTTGGTTGCCACTGTGAGGAGTCTAAAAAAGCAGAATCAAAGGCTCAAGGTTGTGCAAGACACACTCCAAATCAGATGGAGCAAAGTACTCAACACAGCAGCGAAGTATGGCGGTAATCACCCCACCAAGAGCTACCCAAAGCGGAAGTTGCTACCTGAATTCGATGAGGAGGCCTTAGATCCCCTGCAACCAAAAATTAAAACGGCCACCTGGCCGGATAGATGACCTCACGGCCAAAATAGAGCGGCAAGCAATGCCGCACATAAGCTAATGCGCGATCCACGCGAGGGCTCGCATCAAAAGGGCGGCGCAACCAGATCCATCTATGGACCACGCAGCCGCGCTCCAGCACGCGATGCAACACAACAAACATCCGAACACTACGGTCCACCCAGATACAGGGGTGCCGCACACCCCCTATGTTTCACCGACGAGGTGCTGGACCATGAATTTCCAGATGGATTCAAACCCGTAAACATAGAGGCATATGACGGAACAACTTACCCTGGGGTCTGGATTGAGGACTATATCCTCCATATCCATATGGCTTGAGGAGATGATCTCCACGCCATTAAGTATTTACCCCTCAAACTCAAAGGGACAGCTCGGCACTAGCTTAAAAGCCTCCCCGAAAGCTCCATTGGAAGCTGAGAAGAGCTCGAAGGCACTTTTTAGGCAAATTTTCAAGGGACTTATGTCCGACCTCCGGACGCGGACGATTTGAGTCATATAACTCAACAGCCCGGAGAGTCAGCCCGAAAGCTTTGGAACAGGTTTCTTACTAAAAAGAACCAAATAGTCGACTGTCCGGACGCCGAAGCCTTGGCAGCTTTTAAGCATAGCGTCCGTGACGAATGGCTTGCCAGACACCTCGGCCAAGAAAAGCCGAGAACAATGGCAGCATTAACAAGCCTCATGACCCGCTTTTGCTAGCGACCCCAGTACATCCGAAGTTAGAGATGGAAACGGGAAATCATGGCGCAACAACAATAACAAACGCCGGAATAAAGAAGACAGCACAAAGAGCACGGCAGTAAACGCCGGATTCAAAAGCTCTCAGCCAAGTCAGCAAAAGCCGCCCTCTAAAGGCACCAGAGATGAACTGTCCAACCTCAACAAAATTCTGGACCAAATATGTCAGATCCATAGCACCCTTGGTAAACCCGCTAATCATACCCATAGAGAATGTTGGGTCTTCAAGCAGTCCGACAAGCTCAACATCGTACACAAGGGGGAGGATACACCAAGCGAAGACGAGGATGAGCCTCTCAAGCAAGACATTGGGGAACAAAGAAAATTTCCACCAGAAGTCAAAACAGTAAACGTGTTACACGTGATCAAGGGGAGAAACAAAGCGGCACTCCCAGAAAAATATGCCCAAGGGCCTATCACCGCGGAGTCCTGCCACTAGTCGTCTCAACCGATCACTTTCGACCATCGTGATTACTCAGCAAGTATCCGGCGTGCAGGATGGGCTGCCCTGGTATTAGACCCAATAATTAACGGATACCACTTTACACGAGTCCTGATGGACGGTGGCAGTAGTTTAAACCTGATATACCAGGATACAATCCGCAAAATGGGGATAGACCCAACGAAAATTTGCCTCAGCAATACTACCCTTAAAGGAGTAACTCCAGGACCAGGGGCTCATTGCACGGGCTCCCTGCTACTAGAGGTTATATTCGGCTTCCCCGATAACTTCCGAAGCGAAAATTTAACATTCCACATTGCTCCGTTCCAAAGTGGCTATCAAGCACTACTTGGACATGAAGCTTTCGCTCGCTTTAATGCAATACCGCATTATGCTTCCCTTATGCTTAAGATGCCCTGTCCACGTGGCATCATTACAGTGTATGGAAATATTAAGCGATCCCTGCGTGCCGAAGAGAGTGCGACTGCCTTGGCAGCCGCACACTAAAATGGCCTCACCAGCTAAAATACTCGATAGGTCGTCAAGACCACAGACACGGTTAGACGAGTCCGACGCAGCTATATGAAATTCGTATAAGTTTGATGGCCACACCCCCCTCATAAACACAAGGGGCTCAACACGCGCAGACAAGTGGAAATTTTTCCTCATCTTTGAATTATACTTGGTTTCTTTATACCTACCATTTTGCACGACAACTTTTCACCTAAGTTTCTCTCTTTTACAGATAACCATCGTGCTACACCCGTCCAGGATACGGCACAATGGAGACACAGGCGCAGACATGCAGCAGGGACCCGCCCCAAGGATTCTTTTTAGATTAAGACCCTATGTCCACATTTTATACTGTCTCTTGTTGATACACATCCCTCGGATTCTCAGTACAATTGAGAAGGATGCTGGCATCTTGGCATGTGGCCACGTCATAATAATGCACGTACCTGGACACCGGGGGCTTCTTACAAAGGGCACTATTTAGGCCCGGTTTATACCATAAAGACCGAATACCTTAGAGAGTGTTCGGCATCGCGAGTTTGGCCTTATATGCATTAGCTCCGAATCATGTCTTTGGTCAAATGTTGGGTTTGCCCGGCTCCTATGTTTTGGTACCTTACGTTCCGCTCTAACGGCTAAGGTAGCACTAGGAGAACTACTGCGATTGTGCCCCGGGTCATCCGGACGAGCACCTCAATAGAGAAAGCCGAAAACTGACTGTCATGATATAGCGTGAGACTGGTCAACCACTCGATGACCTATCGGAATGTTAGAATTCCTCCGCCTTAACGAAGGGCCGTTTCCCGGCCAGACACGTATGCACCCCGAATCCAGGAGAATGCGGAGCCAACAGGGGCTATATAGTGGCCCCACCATCAAACTCCTATGGCTAAGTGAAAGTTATAAAGCATTATAGTCCAGTTGCCTCGTTCGCTGCGCTATCACCTCCTTAATAGGACCAAGACGTTTGGGTTAAGTGTGAACACGCGTCTTCTGCGTACACCTCCGCATTATATGCGTGGGGGCTGAAGCCGACGACAGCAATCTTTCAGGTTATACACATGTATACATAAACGGCCGCACAGGAGGCATCATATTACTTTCAGGCAAAAGTATAAACACAGCCTTAATAAATTTCATAAAAACATTGTGTTTACAATGGGAATACATGTCACTCAAACATAATATGCTTCGAGCACTGGACCTCTATCAAATGAGCACCCTCGAGAACCTCTTCGAAATAGTGCTCGGCAGCCACTCGGCCTATGTCCGAACCCTGCGCCGCAACAGTGGTAGCATCCATCTCCACCCAGTATGCTTTAACACGGGCGAGGGCCATCCGCGAGCCTTCTATGCACGCCGACCTCTTCATTGCATTGATGCGCGGCACCGCACCAAGGAACTACTGCACTAAGCTGAAATAGTTGTTCGACTTCGGCTTTTCCGGCCACAGCTGATCCACGACAGACCTCATGGCGAGTCCGGACAACCTATTTAGTTCGGCCCATTCGGCTAGCTGATCAGTCGATGGAAGCGGATGCTCTAGAACATTGAATTGCGACCAGAATAGCTTGTCCACTTCACGATTTGTTTGACCTTGGAAGTATTTGGCCGCATCGGCGGCCCTCGCCGCCAAGTACATATATGCGTCGGCCGAACTCCACAGCCGATCCAGAGGGGCATACCGTGGATCTCTGAACTTTCTCCGTAGCATGAAGGGCTTCCTAGCCGCAATATCCCCAGCTTCACGCAGCTCCTCCTTCTTCGCTCTCATAGCAGAGCGGGTGTCTTTGTTCGCCATCGTGGACTTTTCAAGGTCCGCTGCCTTCAATCGGTTCTCTTTTTCAAGGAACTGGCAACGGTCGGTAGTGTCTTTTAATTCTACGGCCATCTTGGCCATCTTCTCTTTGCTCTCTCAATGCGCGGCCTTCTTGGCTTTCAACTCTTCAGCCGCCTTCAAAGCAGCCGCATTACTAGTTCTTGCTTGTTCTTTGGCTCGGGCAAGTTCCGCCCGCAGGGTTTCCATGGTGGCAGCTCCATCTGCAGTCACAACATATTAAAGATACTGGCATCGTGCTGCTCTTACTATGTGGCATTCACCAGAAAATAACACTTACCCTGTGCCTCGTCAAGCCTCTTGTTAACAAGCTCGATCTCGGCATCCGCTGCATCTAGTTGCCGCTTCAGTTCGGCAAACTCATGAGTCCGGCTAGCCACCGGAGCTCCCGCTACCTACACATCAAAGCGGTATGGTTATTGCCTGGGACTACGATCCTCTGTTTGCCGTCGTTCTCGGCGGCAACCAGAGTCTCAAGGGCTACTATCTACATAGGACACACCTAAAAATGTGCGGTACCATCACAAATGTACATCATTTTACGTACCTCAAAGCCCGTCAGTAGACTCATAAAGTCATCATGCAACCCGCTTTCGGTGGACGAGATCCTTTCCATCACCGTACCCATCAATGTATGGTGTTCTTCTGAGATGGCCGCTCGCTCCAACAGCTCTCTCAGTACATCCGACCGCATACCAGACGGTGTCGGACTCTTCTATTTGCGTTCTTCGAGAGCCGGACGCTGGGGACTTCGGGTAACTATAGGATTATCTTCTGGCCTCACCGGATCCGGAGAGGCCCTCCGTGATGACACTTCAAGGTCGCCCGCTTCTTGAGCGGAGGAGTCCGGGGGAGGCGTTTCGCTCTCCATCATCTCTGGAAGAAGATCCCCCGAGGACGAGCTCTGCTGAGAAGGGCTAAGATCCGAACTGCAATAAATACTTCGGTTATTTTCCTCAGAGGTAAGGTAGTATATCTCCACTATTAAAGTACTCTTTGATTACTTACAGCTCGTTGGAGGGCTGATCCCCGCGCGGACTTTGTGCGGCAAGAGCACCCTCCAAGGCAGGACCCTCTGGTGGAGATTTCTTCTCCCGCTTGGAAACCTTGGTTTCCGGATCTTCAGAGGTAGTCCTCTTCCTTCCCCGGGGTGAGAGAATGTCCAATTCCTCCCCTCGATTATCCTCCCTCACGGAGGCGCTCATTCCCTCGGTCGGAATAGGTAGTGATGGAGGCCTCCTTTCGCCATCATTATTCCCCCCTTTGTCTTCCTTTGAGGGCTCCGGGAAAGGTGCTAGCTCGAGCATCTTTTCCAACACCGGATTTTCCAAACCCTCAGGAAGGGGGGACGAACACGGAATCATCTTCGCCTTTGTTATCCAGTCCTGGTCAAAGAGCAATTTCTCAGAATGACGTCGTGGTAAATAAAAGAAGGTGTGTCCGGCTAAAGGATTACTTACTTGGTCGGCGGTACGGTTGCTGCTCAGGCCCATGTCCTCGGTATTATCCGGACACTCTATTTGGGGTCCGAAGAATGATTTGTACATCTCCTCGTGCGTCAGGCTGAGGAAATTCTGAATAGTACGTGGCCCTTCTGGGTTGAACTCCCACATGCGGAGGGGCCGGCGTTTGCAAGGCTGGACTCGACGAACCAGCATGACTTGCTCCACCATAATCAAACTGAAATCTCATTCGAAGAGATTTTGGATGCGGCTTTGCAGTACAGGCACGTCCTTGGCAGGACCCCAGCTCAGCCCTCTGCTAATCCATGACATCAGTTGTGGTGGAGGGCCTGAGCGGAAAGTAGGGACAGCCACCCACTTGGCACTTCGGGGAGCTCTGATGTAAAACCACTCCTGTTGCCATAATCCGGACACCTCTAGAAAGGAACCTTTGGGCCACGGAGCTCCTGCTATCTTGCTTATTAATGCGCCTACACACACTGCATACTGCCCCTCGACCATCTTCGGCTTCACGTCAAAGGTCTTGAGCCACAGGCCGAAGTGAGGGGTAATGCGGAGGAAGGCCTCACACACGACAATGAATGTCGAGATGTGGAGAAAGGAGTCCGGGGCTAGATCGTGGAAATCTAGCCCGTAATAAAACATCAACCCCCTAACGAAGGGATCCAGAGTGAGGCCTAGACCTCGGAGGAAGTGGGAGATGAACACGACGTCTTCGTTGGGTTCAGGAGTTGGGACGACCTGCCCTCGAGCAGGCAGCCGATGTGAAACCTCGGCGGTCAGGTATCTGGCCTCCCTCAACTTCTTGATGTCTTCTTTCGTAACTGAGGAAGGCATCCATCGGCCTTGAAGGCTAGATCCGGACATGATTGAAGGTCTGGAGCACCTGACCTGGGCTTTTGGTGTTAGAACTCAAGGCGGGGGAAGGATTCGATTAAGCACGGGAGATAAAAAAGTAAAAGCCTTGTCCCTTTATAAAGAGGGTGAATATCAATCGTCCTCTCCGTAGCCATTTGGGACTTGCCTATAATCTAGGAGTCCTAGACAGCGTTGGGTTACCCACGCCCGTATTGATGAGAATCCCGTGATAAGGGGACACGATCTTTCCTTTGACAAGACATGTCAAAAAACTGCCTCGCATTATGTGTGGGGCTAGTTAAAGGAAACGGTTCGAATAATCACCGGGCCATGGCTTAATGTCATGTTGCCAAAACAAGTCAGCAAATTGGATTTGTGAAAATATTATTCTCTCTACGGTGGTATGTGGAACTTATTTTGCAGGGTCAGACACTATCCTTATATTCAAATTCTTCCGTGGTATATTCGGAGGAGGAACCCGCCTTGCAATGCCGAAGACAATACTTCGCGCCGGACTCATCGTCATTGAAAGCCTGGTTCAGGGGCTACTGTGGGAGTCCTGGATTAGGGGGTGTCCGGACAGCCGGACTATCTCCATTGGCCGGACTGTTAGACTATGAAGATACAAGATTGAAGACTTCGTCTCGTGTCCGGATGGGACTCTACTTGGCGTGGAAGGCAAGCTAGGCAATACGGATATGGATATCTCCTCCTTTGTAACCGACCTTGTGTAATCCTAACCCTCTCTGGTGTCTATATAAACAGGAGGGTTTTAGTCCGTAGGACACAACAACTACAACATACAATCATACCATAGGCTAGCTTCTAGGGTTTAGCCTCTCCGATCTCGTCGTAGATCTACTCTTGTACTACCCATATCATCAATATTAATCAAGCAGGACGTAGGGTTTTACCTCCATCAAGAGGGCCCGAACCTGGGTAAAACATTATGTCCCCTGCCTCCTGTTACCATCCTCCTTAGACGCACAGTTCGGGACCCCCTACCCGAGATCCGCCGGTTTTGACACCGACAGAAAGGATTCGATATTTGTTGTTGTGGACCGATTTTCTAAGATGGCACATTTCATTCCTTGCAACAAGATAGACGATGCTTCACATGTTGCCAATCTCTTTTGTAGGGAAATATTATGTCTACATGGAGTGCCAAAGATGATTGTCTCAGACCATGACATCAAGTTCCTAAGCTACTTTTCGAAGACCTTATGCGCCAAGCTCGGAATCAAGCTACTCTTCTCCGCGGCGTACCATCCACAAACCGACAGTCAAACGGAGGTGACCAACCGCACACTCTCCGCTCTACTTCACGTGCTCATCAAGAAGAACATCAAGTGATAGAGGCAACGGTGTCCTGTCTATCGATGAGATGGTGGCTATCGTTTTGGGGGAAGTCGACTTTGATGATTCGACTACGAACGTGCGAGGACGTCGCGCCTTAGCAATCGCTAAACCAACTCCGAGAGGTTATTGACCACGCCGGAGCATGATCAACCTGACCACGAAGGTCAGTTTCCTGCAGGCAAATGAAGAACAAGCAAGAAACTAAGATTGCAATCTGGATATTGCGAATATAAGAGGAAAGCTTTATTGATCAAGGTGGGGTTCTGTGACGCCTTTGTCTGATCGTTGAACACAAACGAAGTACGCAAAGTTGCAGCTATGGCGAACTTTAATCTAAACAAAACCCAAAGTCCAAACGATGCCCTAAGGGCTGTAATTTCATGGCCCTTGGAAGAGGTGTCCGAAACCAACCCTAAATCCTGTTTCCCCACACACACGGACTCTAAAAATAACCTATAATCAAGTATTTCGAAATTACATGGGCCTGGCCCAAAAATAAGGTGATGCAGCACCTAGGATAGCCTCTGGACGAAATTTATGAACTGGCATCTTGTATATTTCGTCCAAGGCTTCATGCAGTCATTATGGTGGCTTCAATGTCCTGGAATCATCACTTGTAACTCCGTTCTTGTTCCCCTTGCGCACGCCATCATCTCCATGCTTGAACTTGCTCCAAGGTTCATCTTTCTATTCCAAGCTAGGCCCTTCATTTGTAACCAAAACAAATGTATCCAATTTAGGCAGCATCATATTCTCATGAACATTAGAATCGTTACCAAGAAATGGAAGTACCTGATAATTCAATTGGCTTAACTCATGCATCATATTCCAAGCTTTGATTTGTGCAAATTAGGAAATCTATCCTTACGCAAATGTAACCAAAAAAGATCTCCAGGTGCAAACACAACATGTTTTCTACCCTTATCTCCAGCAAGTTTATATTTAGCATTCATACGCTCAATGTTTTCCTTAGTTAACTCATGCATTTTTAAAATCAATTCAGCATGTTCTTTAGCATCAAAATTAACCTTCTCCAAAGATGGAAGAGGCAACAAATCAATAGGTGCACGAGGTAGGAAACCATGAACAATTTCAAAAGGGCACATCATAGTAGTAGAATGCAGTGAACGATTATAAGCAAATTCAATATGAGGCAAGCATGCTTCCCACATGATGCAGAGCATCCTATGGACATCACCATGTCAAGAGTCTGTTTGGCAAGTGACACGTGCGACATCTACTTCACATACATAAAGGTGAATCATCTACTTTACACATGCTCACCTAACCCCTTCGAGGATGGTATACTACCTGACACCCCTCTCGTGTGCATGCATAGGTATTGTCGGAACACTACGGACGACGAGGAGGAGTGCAAGCGACAAGGAACAACTACAACATCCGCGAGGGAAGCATGGAAGCGACGACGGAAGAAGACGGAGACAACTTCCAGGACCCGGACATCCGGCCCTGGCCCGGACATCTGGCCCCTGGACGTGTCACCAGCAGCAAGGAGCCAGTGGCCAAGTCTACAGGGCCCGAACATCCGGCGACCAGCCCGGACATCCGGCGCATTCCGAACCCCCGGACATCCGGCCTCCAGCCCGGAAATCCGGACCCCGCCATTCCAGAGAGCAACAAGGTTGGACCTTGCCAGCCCGGACATCCGGCCCCAGCACCCGAACATCCGGCGTCTCGGGAAGGCCCGGACATCTGGCCCGACGCCCGAACATCCGCCCCCCTACCTGTGTGCAGCGCATATGGGCCGTGGCCCATGTACCCCTTCGCCCCTTAGACTATATATACTCTCCCTCCACCTACGTTTTAGGGTTAGCATTGGTTTAGCTCATATTTAGAGATAGAGCATTGCTCATCCATATCGGATCTACTCCACGAGAGAGACCGCGGCCCCTCTACGGAGAAGATCCACCTTGGATTCAAGACCCCTTGATGTGGAGCATCCTTCCATCATCCCCATGGACTCTACACCGACACATCAAGCCCCACATGGACCTATAACAAGAGCTAGAGCACGTGCTTTGGAAACCAAGGTGAACTCCTTCCTACTTAGCTTGCATATGGATACGAATGGAACATTGTTGCTACCTCACCAAGATACGTTGTGTCTCATTAGGTATGAAGAGGAACACCACCAAGAGGCTTAGGAGCACCCCCAAGGAGAAGAGGAACCACCCCAAGGCCACGCGGACCAAGACGGAGTGCAACAGTAGCAAAACTGGAAGTCCCAGGTGACCCCGTGCGCACGGGCCCCCGAGACCCCGTGCCCACGGACTATCCAGGAAGTTGATGCTGGAGCACCCCGTGCGCACTGGCCTGTACCGTGCCCACGGAACCCCCGTGCATACGGGCCCAACTTACCCCGTGCGCACGGGCCTCCCAGGATGGACGGCTGAGATCCCCAAACTGAGCCGCTCTTCATCTCTTTCGACCCCAAGACTATATAAACCGTACCTAGGGCTATGTTTAGGGTTAGCAAAGTATGAGACGAGATATTTGTGAGCTTTGCTCCTTCTACCTTCCCACTTTTGGAATCAAGGCCCCTTTTGGGAAGAATCCTAGTGGATTTCAAGACCTCCTCTAGGAGAAGACTATCTTTAAGACCTCATCTCCTAGGAGTGGGAAGAACTTTTCCATTGTATCTTTCGTTTGATTGTGTTTGTGACTTGTGGATCTTGTATTTCTATTCTAGTGGATGTGTAATTGGGTAATTGTTTGAGTGATTTCCTCTTTGTGTTCTTGAGAGTTTGCCCTTTTCCCCCTCCAAGTGTGAAAAGATCCCCCTCTAGGATTTCATCCTATATCATTTTGGTATCATGAGCAAGGTTGATTCACATCTTGGAGTCCCATCCCCCCATTTGCTAGCTTGATTTTGTTGTTTTTCGTGCAAATTCAAAAATCCCCACAAAAATAGCCCCAAAAAAAATTTCTTGCAATTTGTTGGATCTTGTGAGATTTGGTTGTTTTGATCCACGAATTGGGAGTTTGGCAAGTGGATCTACCCATCTTCCTGTTTCCCCACCTTCCAAACCCTCAAAATTGCCTTACCATGGAAAATCCCCATGGATCCGGAGCCTTTCATCCGCTCCCAGCACACCCCGTGCACACGGGCCCTCGAGACCCTGTGCACACGGGACCCCGTGCGCATGGACCATCCAGTAACTTTCGTCCATCTTTTCGTTTGCACCATTTTGCTTCCAAACCAGCACTCGTGTTCTTCCGCACTATGTCTCGTGGTTGTTTGAGTTTCGAACCGCGGTTTCTCTTGTGTCCTAAGGTGTCTCGGCTACTTAGGCGCATTTGGACATCATCATCGCCGCCACTCGATCATCAACTCGGACACCACACCGGCTTCAACAACTTCATTCTTACCGTAAGATCGGACGGTAACCACGACGACATTTCATTTTGCTTTTGCATTGATAACCCGAGCAATTTCGCGTCGCTTACCCATCGAGACTAGCAAGGTAAGAATTGCCGGGCCACGCTATTGTGCACCATAGTCATCTTGTTACCATCTTAGTGCCATAAGTCTCTCCCGTGCATATCTTACATACTTGTCTCATATCATACTTGGCTCTAGCTTCAAAAAACAAGAAAAGCTTTTAAGAAAAAGAGGAGCAACAAAGAGCTCGTAAACAATAACATCGAGCCATTTTGCATATCATCTTCGACACCTCATACGTAGCATAGTTGGGATTGAAGACGGCATGTTTCTCTTATAGGTTGGTGCACATGCGTATCTAGCCCATTTGAGCAATCAAGCTAGCGTCTCTCTAGTATTCGCACAACAAGAGCATTTTCCGTGGTTGCACATTTTGAGCTCACCCCTTGGTTGTGCGGATCCCATCTATCTTCCATGTGTGTGTTCCTAGTGATATCATTGGGTTTGATCTATTTGTTTTTACTTGCATTTTTGTGAATCTTCTCAACCTTATCGATATCTTGACTAATATTTGCTTGAAATTTTTGCCACCATCCTAACCGAGCTCCTCCATAAGCCTTTTACTTGTAGGTGTGAGAAACAATTCCCGCTACCAATTCCCCTATTATAGCATCATGAGATCGTACTTGTTACATCCACAATCTTCAAAAATGGTAACTTTGGTTTTGTTCTCTCATTTTTCCTACTCACCACCACTTTCTCATGATGGATAGGCCAAGTACTTCTACCAACCCACTCTTCATGGAGCAAGACGACGACATGAACTCCTTTGTCACCAAGAGTCACCTCTTTGGTGCACAACGTGCTTTGCATCAAGAGCAACAAGCTATGAGTGAACGCATCGACAACCTTGCCGCAGACTTGCGACTTTCCGAGCAACGTATAAGGGACTACTTCGACCACAAGCTCGACGATCATAAGCAAGAGAATGACGCAAGTATGGATGAAATTGGTGCTTTGTTGCTCAACCACTCGTCTTCCACTTCAAGAAGGAGCCGTTCAAGCCGCCACTCCGACTTCACCCTCTCCGGCTCAAGTACACCGACATCGAACACTCTTCGTCGAGCCGCACGCACCAACCGTCAAGCAAGCCTCAATCCCCTATGAGACACCGACTCTCAAGAGCGCTGACAATGTCAAACTCAAGAGGCCTTTGCACTAGCACGAGAACGACAATGACAACGCCAACATGAAGAGGAAGAACGCGCGCGTCTACACCAACATGCACAAGATGCCGAGTCACAACGTCAAGAACAACAACTCCATGACGAGAAAGCACTTGTGGCACAAAAAGCTCTACGCGATTCGAGTCGAGCCGTTGCCGACCGAGGCCGTCAAGCCCGTGAACAAGAGGAAGCACTTCGCGAAGAAATTCAAGAACAAAGATTTCAAGCTCGCGTGCATTGTCAAGTTCCTCCTCGAGCTTGCGAAGCTCCCCCACAAGCTCACCAACACCATCAAGTTCATTGAGGGCATGAAGACAATGGAAATCCTCCACGACAAGAGCAACATGAGGTTGACAACCCTCCGCGTCAAGAGCACCACGAGTTGAACAATCATTTACAACATGGGCGTCATCATCCCCAACCCCAATACAATGAAGAGCAATGCTATGGCAAGCTCAAGTTCACCATGCCCAAGTTCAATGGAAGCAACGATCCTGAAGAGTACCTTTCATGGGCATTGAAAGTTGACAAGATCTTCCGTTTGCACAATTATGAAGAAGAGAAGAAGATCGCGATGGCATCCCTTGAGTTCCAAGACTATGTCCTTATTTGGTGGGAACAAGTCATTGAGCGCCGAGAGGCAAGAGGTGATCCACTCATCACTACTTGGGTGCAAATGAAGGATTTCATGAGAGCATGCTTCGTTCCTACCTACTACAACCGCGACCTCTTCAAGAAACTCCAACAACTCAAGCAAGGAACCAAGAGCGTTGAGGAATACTACAAGGAGATGGAGATTGCAATGATAAGAGCTAATGTCATGGAAGATGATGATCAAACAATGGCACGCTTCTTGAATGGCCTCAACCATCCCATCAAGAAGATCGCCGACTTCCAACCATACTCAAATCTCATCGAGCTAGTGCACCAAGCCACCAAAGCGGAACGCCTAGTGCAAGATGATTTAAAATATGCCAAGTACTTGTCCAAGACCTATGGCTCCTCTTATCAAGCTCTCGCGACTTCGGCACCTCCTACCTCAACTAGAGAATCACCAAGTACCGGCGACAAGTCAAGTTCCAAGAAATCTTCGTCAACTACAAGCCATCCTCCTACAAGCAACTTCGAGCCGAGAGCTTCATCATCATCAAACCCAACCGATGAGACCATCAAGACGAGTTCCTTCAAGTGTTTCACTTGCGGAGGCCGAGGCCACAACAAGCGAACCATGGTCTTCAACGACGATGGCACTTATGACTCCATGAGCGAAGGCGAAATGGAAGCCCTCGAGCAAGTCGCCATGCACCGCCAAGTGAACAATGAAGAAGAACAAGTCTTTTGTGATGAAGACTCAAGTCCCGCACTTGTTGTCTCCAAAGTCTTGACTCTCCAACATCACCAAGAAGAAGACCTACTATGCCACATATTCCACACCAAGGCCGGCATCAATGGCCGATCCGTCAAGGTCATCATCGATGGAGGGAGTTGTAATAATCTCGCAAGTGAAGAACTTTGCTCCAAGCTCTAATTGCCCAAGATGAAGCATCCACATCCATACAAAGTGCAATGGCTTAGTGACTCCGACACTATCCAAGTGGAGCACTAAGTACAAGTCTCCTTCAAGATCGACGCCTACGAAGACACCTTGGAGTGCGACGTCGTACCAATGATCGTTTGTCATCTTCTCCTTGAACAGCCATGGCAATTCAATAGAGGAGTCGTACACAACGGCTGAACGAACCATTACATCTTCAAGATGAAGGGCAACGAGTACGTCCTCCGTCCAATGTTGCCAAGTCAAGTAATCACCGACAAGCAAGCCACCAATCGTGGAGATCATAGTGAGAGAGCGAGCCACCAAAAAGAGAGTGAGCGCCACAAGCCCAAATCGAGTGCCTCCACGATGAGCGAAAACAAGAACCTAGTTCTATTTGCCACCAAACGTGAGATGAGAGAAGTTTGTGAGAACCCATCTAGTGTCCTACACTACGCCCTCGTGTGCAAGGACAATGCATCACAAACTAACACTTCTCACACTCTTCCTCTAGTGTTTTCTACTCTTTTGCAGGAATTTCAAGATGTTTTCCCCAATGAGCTACCTCCGGGACTACCTCCACTACGAGGCATTGAGCACCGCATCGACCTCATCCCCGGAGCACCGCTTCCGAACAAATCTCTCTACCGTGTCAAGTTCTTGAGTTACTTTTGGAAGACCTTATGCGCCAAGCTCGGAATCAAGTTACTCTTCTCCATGGCATACCACCCTCAAACCGACGGCCAAACGGAGGTGACGAACCGTACACTCTCCACTCTACTACGAGTCTTGATCAAGAAGACCATCAAGGAGTGGGAGGAGTGCCTCCCAATCGCCGAGTTCGCCTACAACCGCGCAAGACATTCGACAACCGGCAAGTCCCCTTTCGAGGTCGTCTATGGATTCAACCCATTGTCCCCATTGGACATTCTTCCTCTACCACTACAAGAGCGCATCAACATGGACGCGAGCGACCGAGTGAACCACCTCAAGAAGATGCATGAAGATACAAGGCACACCATAGAGCGCCAAGTACAATGACTCACGACCAAACGCAACACCAACAAGTCCCCAATGGTGTTCCAACCAAGTGACCTAGTTTGGGTACATCTCCGCAAGGATCGTTTTCCCAAGGAGCGCAAGTCCAAGCTACATCCAAGAGCCGATGGCCCATTCAAGGTACTCGCACGCTACAACGACAACGCCTACAGGGTCGACATCCCACGAGACAAGTACAATGTGAGCGACACATTCAACGTCAAAGACTTGGCCAAGTACCATGGTGATGAAGATCACGATCCATGGACGGATCTCTCCCAAGGGGGGCGGGAGATGATGCGGAGCATCCTTCCATCATCCCCATGGACTCTACACCGACACATCAAGCCCCACGTGGACCTATAACAAGACCTAGAGCACGTGCTTTGGAAACCGAGGTGAACTCCTTCCTACTTAGCTTGCATATGGATACGAATGGAACATTGTTGCTACCTCACCAAGATACGCTATGTCTCATTAGGTACGAAGAGGAACACCACCAAGACGCTCAGGAGCACCCCCAAGGAGAAGAGGAACCACCCCAAGGCCACGCGGACCAAGATGGAGTGCAACAGCAGCAAGACTGGAAGTCCCAGGTGACCCCGTGCGCACGGGCCCCCGAGACCCCGTGCCCATGGACTATCCAGGAAGTTGACGCGGGAGCACCTCGTGCGCACGGGCCTGTATCGTGCCCACGGGCCCAACTTACCCCGTGCTCACAGGCCTCCCAGGATGGACGACTGAGATCCCCAAACAGAGCCCCTCTTCATCTCTTTCGACCCCAAGACTATATAAACCGTACCTTGGGCTATGTTTAGGGTTAGCAAAGTATGAGATGAGATATTTGTGAGCTTTGCTCCTTCTACCTTCCCACTTGTGGAATCAAGGCCCCTTTTGGGAAGAATCCTAGTGGATTTCAGGACCTCCTCTAGGAGAAGACTATCTTCAAGACCTCATCTCCTAGGAGTGGGAAGAACTTTGCCATTGTATCTTTCCTTTGATTGTGTTTGTGACTTGTGGATCTTGTATTGCTATTCTAGTGGATGTGTAATTGGGGAATTGTTTGAGTGATTTCCTCTTTGTGTTCTTGAGAGTATGCCCTTTTCCCCCTCCAAGTGTGAAAAGATCCCCCTCTAGGATTTCATCCCATATCACCCCTCATGGGAAGATCCCCTTGTGGATTCAAGACCTCCTCTACGGAGAAGAACCGGTTACCTATTGTATCGTTCGTTGTTGACTTTGGATTTTGTATCTCCTTTGTGTTCATGGATCTAGTGCATGTGTGATCATTCTTGTTGGTTTGAGTGTTCTCTTGTGTCCCCCTCGTGATTTTCCCCTCGTTTTCCCCCTCGTGTTCTTCGTGTTCATCGCGGGATCCGCTCCTTTCGTGAAAGATAGGGCCACTAGGGTTCTACCCTACATCATCTTGGTATCAGAGCCACGTTGATCACGATTTTGAAGCCTCCCCTCGTTGTTTTCTAGCCTAATTTTGTTGTGTTCTTCCCCAATTTCGAAAATCCCCACCAAAAATAGCCCCAATTTTTTTGTGATTTGTTGGTTTGACAAAGTTTTGTTGGATTTGATCAATGGATTTACTTGGTTTCGAGTGGATCTAGCATACCCCACTTTCCCCCACTTTCCATCCATGAAATCTCATCAATTTTGCCCCCAAAATCATCTATTTCCGCCCCCAAATCAAGTTTCGAAGTCCAAATCCCGATCTGGAATAGTCGGGCCGGACATCCAGGCCAAAGGCCGGACATCCGGGCCATCGGGCCGGACATCCGGGCCCCAAGCCGGACATCCGGCTCCTGGAGCGCCAAATCTGCACAGTTCTGGACATCAGGTCCTGGATTTCCGGCTCCGAGCCCGGATGTCCGGCCCCTGACATCTCAGCCATCCTCGTTTCACCGTTTTGTCCATAACTAATTCATCCGGAGTCCGATTTTCGCGTTCTTTAGCTCGTTGAGAAGCTCTTGACATCCCCCTTCCCATAAAAATACTACCATTACCATTTGACTCCATCAAATTTGTAGAACTTTGGCATCTTTGCCTAGGGCTTCCACCACAACCTCCGCATAACCACCAATAACTTCCGCATAGTTTTGCCCACCATACACTTCCACCATCCCAACATAACCCAATTTTGTTAGTGTTTTGAGTTGTGTCTCCTAAGGTGTTTCGGCTACTTAGGGACCGTGCTTTCAACTCCGACACCGTGTATAGTACACCACCTTACCCTCCACTTCCGCATTGCCTACTCGCAAAACCCATCATTGCATTTCCGCAATGCCATTGAGCTTCCGCAACCACCACCGCATTCCCGCTACCACCATTTGACATTTGACATTTGAGATTTTGAGTTTGCAGTTTTTCCGTTTCCTAAGGTGTTTTGGCTACTTAGGGATGAGTCTCCATCATCTTGGTATCTCCATCAAGATCACCGCCACTCATCATTGCCAAGGACGGTAACCTCCATATCAACTTGGTATCGTGGTATCCCTCCATTGTATATTCCCTTGCCATTGCATTGTTAACCCCTAGCCCATTTTGCGTTACTTGCCTATCGAGACTAGCCATTTGAGTATTGTCGGCAACGTTACTTGTGCACATTAGTGATCTACACCATACATTGCATACATACCATACCATATCGGTATCATATCATCACTTGTGTCAGAAGATTGTTCCCGTATATACCCAATTGCTATCTTGGTTTGTGCATTTCGCAAAGTGGCCATACAAAAAAAAGAGAATAAGCTTTTAAGCAAAGAAAAAGAGTGAACAAAGAGCTTGTAAGCAAGTGCCATAGCATCATACCACATTGCATAAGATTGTCATATCCGATCATCTTGGATCATACCATCGGAACATCATATTGTAACGCCCCGAGACTGATGCGCCAGGTGTCTCCCAGTTATTCGCTGTTGTTGCCATGTCATTTGCTTGCGTGTTGCATTTCGTCATATCATCATGTGCATTTCATCATCTGGTTTCAAAACTTGCATCCATCCGGATCTTCCGGTTCTCTCCATTGTCCGTTCTGAGCCCAGACACACTTGCACGCGCCCGCGGCACGTCCGAAATAGTATTTTATAAGTGGCTGAAAAATGTTCTCGGAATGGGATGAAACTTGGCGTGCGGTGTTGTTATGTTGTCAGTAGGCCGCCTGCCAAATTTCATCGCATTCGGACTTCGTTTGACGCCCCAACGATTAACTATAGCGATAATATAGTCGGTCAAACATCGGACGTTTTCGGCCTCCAAAAACTGTCGCCGGGCCCTCTCTCTCTCTTCTCTCCTCTCAGCCTTGCCACAGCCCACCTAGTCCATCCACCTAACCCTCTTCGCGTCCGGAGTCGTCCAATGCGATCACACGGTCTAAAAACCCTCTCTGCGCAGTGCATCGAACCCCTCGCGCGTGTCCGGAAGTTGTCCCGAACCCGACCCGAGGAGTTGTCACCGTTGGACTCAGAACATCCCCAAACATCTACAAAACATCACCATTTTCTCATTTGGATTTCCTAACCCATTTATTCTCAACCATTGGATTTCAATCAGATGATCCAAACTCCCCTCTTTCCCTATATATATAGACTCCCTAGTCTAATTTAGGACCTAACCCTAAATTTTAGGCCTCATGTCCCATCCACACATTGCCTCCGCCGCCACTACACCAAATCCCCCTCGGGATCTCCCCTACCCGATCCACCCAACCAACCTCCTTCCCGATCCACCCCCCGTCATCCCGCTCCTCTGCATCGGCAGCCAGGTGCTCGAGGCCACGCGCTCCTCCCCTCGCGCAACACCTCATCGCCCGCGCCTCCCTCCGCGGTCGGGGCTGAGCAGGAGCTCCCCGAGCCGATGCTCGTCCGTCGTAGACCCGCCGCCGTGTAGCCTTTCCATCGTCGGAGCCCTCCTCCGCCTCAGATGCGTCGCTCGCCTCGACATAGCAGACGCCCATGCCCAAGCAGGGGCTCATCCCAAGCAACCCCGATCAGATAAGCCGCCGTCCACTTTCCCTTTCTCTTCCTGTTTCCCTCCTTCCTCCTCTGAACGACCTCATGTCTCTCTGTTTTCTCTCTCTCTCAGGAGTTCTCTCATGGTGCTCGAGGAAGCAACCACCCTGCTGGGTGCCCTCATCAGCGTCCGATGCCGCCGCGCCCGTTCTCGACCCCCACGACCCTCTCCCACCTCGCTTGCTTTGTCTCCATCGAGTCCCGATGCCAGCGAAGCTGCCCGCGCCCCCTGCCTCATGTCATTTTCGTCCAGAGCCTCGATCTGGTCACCAACCAGCTTCGTTGACCGCGCCCGCATGGACCAGGCCTCGACCACCTCGATCCCAAACCGGCCCAGCGCATCGCCCCTGCCGGCCTCTCCTCTCCACCGACAGGCCAAGGCCCATGGTGAGCATGCAGCACCCCTGCTCCTATGGGCCCAACCAGTTTTAGCACGTGGATGTTTTTTCCCTTGGACAATTTTGCTAAATAACCATCACATGCATAATTACAGAAAATTGCCATCATTTTAAAATGCTCACACCTAAATAACCATGCATCGTATTAAAACAAACCATAAATGTAAAATGCTTAGAATTCGATCTACTTCCATAATATGCCACTTTCATCCATGTTTAAAATGTTTAAATGTATTGTTTGATTTAATTTGCATAAATAGCATGTTAAAATGAATTATTTCATAACTAATTAACCGTAGCTCCAAATTTAATAAACTTTATATGTAAATGGGGTAGAATTTTGCCTAGTTTAACATGGTGTACTTGATTTGCATGTTTAACAACTCTAAAATTGTGTTTAGGGCAGATCAGTACCAAACCTAAAATATGCACATGAGGAGTTTCCGGACTTGTTGTTTTGTTGTTCCGGCCTCATTTAAAGTTGCCTAGATAGATAGTTTCATTATGCTTCACCTCTTGCCATGCTAACAACATTTAATTTTGTTGAGTTCATAAACAAGATCGAACTAAATAAGTCATGTGGTGTTTCGTCAATATGCAACGTTGTTGCATATTGTGCTCCACTTAATTTGTAGGATTCTTTGTGCACTTTGCCATGCCATGCTTCATTAAACCGAACATGCATCATACTTGATTGTGCATCATGCCATGTTCATGTGTTGGTTGTTTACTTTGTTGTGTACTTCTTTTCAGTGTTGCTTCTTCGGGTTGGTTCCGATAACGTCGCGTTTGTGAGGATCCGTTTGACTTCGTCCGTTTGTCTTCTTCATGGACTCGCTCTTCTTCCTTGCGGGATCTCAGGCAAGATGACCATACCCTCGAAATCACTTCTATCTTTGCTTGCTAGTTGCTCGCTCTATTGCTATGCCTATGCTGCCATACCTACCACTTGCTTATCATGCCTCCCATATTGCCATGTCAAACCTCTAACCCACCTTGTCCTAGCAAACCATTGTTTGGCTATGTTACCGCTTTGCTCAGCCCCTCTTATAGCGTTGTTAGTTGCAGGTGAAGATTGGAGTTTGTTCCTTGTTGGAACATGTTTTACATAATGGGATATCACAATATCTCTTATTTTAATTAATGCATCTATATAGTTGGTAAAGGGTGGAAGGCTCGGCCTTATGCATGATGTTTTGTTCCACTCTTGCCGCCCTAGTTTCCGTCATACCGGTGTTATGTTCCTTGATTTTGCGTTCCTTACGCGGTTGGGTTATAATGGGAACCCCTTGACAGTTCGCTTTGAATAAAACTCCTCCAGCAAGGCCCAACCTTGGTTTTACCATTTGCACTAACAACCTACCACCTTCCCTTGGGTTCTGCAGACTCAAGGGTCATCTTTATTTAACACCCCTAGGCCAGTGCTTCTCTAAGTGTTGGTCCGAAACAGAGTCACTTCCGGCGCCACCTCGGGGAAACTTGAGGGCTGGTTTTAGCTGTACGTAGCACTCATCCGGTGTTGCCCTGAGAACGAGATATGTGCAGCTCCTATCAGGATGTCGGCGCATCGGGAGGCTTTGCTGGTTTAGTTTTACCATTGTCGAGATGTCTTGTAACCGGGATTCCGAGCCTGATCGGGTCTTCCTGGGAGAAGGAATATCCTTCGTTGACCATGAGAGCTTGTGATGGGCTAAGTTGGGACACCCCTGCAGGGTTTGCACTTTCAAAAGTCGTGCCCGCGGTTATGGGCAGATGGGAATTTGTTAATGTCCAGTTGTAGAAAACCTGGAGTTTAACTTAATTAAAATGGATCAACCGCATGTGTAGCCGTGATGATCTCTTTCCGGCGGAGTCTGGGAAGTGAACACGGTGTTGGAGTTATACTTGACGTAGGTTGTTCTAGGATCACTTCTTGATCATAGTTTCTCGACTGTGCTTTTCCTTTCTCTTCTTGCTCTCATTTGCATAAGTTAGCCACCATATATGCTAGTGCTTGCTGCAGCTCCACCTCATACCTTTTACCTTACCCATAAGCTTAAATAGTCTTGATCGCGAGGGTGTGAGATTGCTGAGTCCCCGTGACTCACAAATTCCTTCCAAAACCAGTTTGCAGGTGTCGATGAACTCGTGCAGGTGACGCAAACGAGCTCAAGGAGGAGCTCGATGAAGACCTCGTTCTTTGTGTTGTTTCGTTTTCCAGTTGATCAGTAGTGGAGCCCAGTTGGGACGATCGGGGATCTGTAGCATTAGGGGTAGTCTTCTTTTATTTTGGTTCCGTAGTCGGACCTTGATTGTATCTAGATGATGTAATGCTTTATTCATGTATTGTGTGAAGTGGCGATTGTAAGCCAACCCTGTATCTCTTTCTTATTCAGTACATGGGATGTGTAATAATTACCCCTCTTGCGACATTGCCTTCAATGCGGTTATGCCTCTAAGTCGTGCTCCGACATGGGGGAGATATAGCCGCATCGAGGGTGTTACACATATACATAGCATACTTGGGATAGAAGTCGTTGCATTTTTGTCTCTATAGGTTTTGCACAAGTGTCGTATCCGCCTATTGAGCAATCATGCTAGCGTCTCTCTAGAGTTGTGCAACAATAACATTTTCCGTGGATTCCACATTTTGAGCTCATTCCTTGGTTGCACGACCCCATTTATCTATCCATGTGTGTGTTTCCGTGTGCCACATATTGCTATTGGTCTACTTGTTACACTTGCGAATTTGTGAATCTTTTTCAACATTATTGACTCTTGCTAACATTTTGCATCAAATTTTTGTGCCACTATCCTCACCGAGCTCCACCATAAGCCATATTTGTGTAGGTGTGAGAAACCGACAAGAATTGGTACCAATTGTGCTATTTCCTTGTCCACGTTGGAGTGATCATTGATCCACTTTCAACTTCGGTCAAGGTACATTTGGTATTCGTTCTTCTCTTTCTCCCACTCATATTTGCTCGAGTCTTGTGATGGATAGGCAAGGCATTTCATCCTCAGTCTACAACAACAACGATGACTTCGATGCCATGCAAACCTCCACCGACGCCAAGATGCAAGCTCAAATGGAGGAGATCAAAGCACTCATCAAGTCCTACAAGCAGTCTTCCTCATCTTCGAGAAGACGCTCAAGAGCACATGTCTCCGAGCTACCATCTCCGGCAAGGTCACATCGGCATCGACACCATCACTACCATGAACGGGATGGTCAAGAGCTCAACACCAACAACCGCTCACCGACTTCACCATCTCCCTTGGCATCTTCACCAAGTGACTTCAAGGCATCTTCGCCTTTGGATATACGTCATATTCGCCAACAAGCACCTCAAGACTACGCTCAAGAGAAGCTCCCCAAGCTCAAGTCCGCGACTTTCATGAGCTACTACGACCTCGACATTGACCACGCGATTCCTTTCTATGGGACTCAAGAACTCGAGGAGTATATCGAGTGGGACCGTTTGATGGATGACTACCTCAAGCTACATCAAGTTCCTCCCGAAGATCAGGTGAAGTGCGCCACAAGAAACTTCCACTACTACGCGTCCAAATGGTGGCTTCACGCACCTTCGGAGAGCTACGCCATGAGTTGGCCCAAGATGAAGAGATCTTTGCGGCATGAGTTCGTGCCCCCAACCTGCACGGAACAACTTCAACGCCATTGGAGAACACCATCCAAGGATCCAAGTCCATCGACGAGTACTTCAAGGAGATGAAGATTGCCTTGCAACGAGCCGGCGTGGACGACCCCATTTCAATGAAATTCCACTTCATGATGGGATTACACAACGACATCTCCAAGACGATCTTCCTTGAGAAGTACAAGTCCCTCGACGACAACTACATTGTGCTCTCAAGGCGGAACAAGAACTCATGAAGGTCAAGGCTTCTCGACCCCAAGCACACTTCTCAAAGACCAAGCTCCAAGAAGACGAGCATGAGGATAGTACAACCAAGATATCCAAGCCCGACGAGCTCCGAGACGATGCTCCCAAATTCGACTTCACCACCATCCCTCTTTGTGGCATTGATGATGCCGAGTCTACTTCGACTCTTTTTCAAGATGGTGCGGCGACAAGTACGACTATGGACAACCTCAAGGACCAAGCTTTGGAGGCGAGCGACAAGGTGGCGAGCAAGGATGATGCTTCCATCTTAGGAGGCGAGAGTGATGATGTGCCATCTTCGGCCTTCATCCACGGCGACAACAACGAGATGGTTGAGCATGTGATTTTCCCTGTGACCCGGCGCCATGTGATGACTTGAGTGACTTTAGACACCATATTGAGAGCAAGAGTGACTTCATCACTAGCCCCATATATGATGTGTTGCCACAATTCCCATGTGCGGAGAGACACAACCCCCACCACTTGAGTGAGATGAGTGACTCCACCATATGTGAGATTGAGTGCACCTACCTTGATGGAGTGAGTGAACCATCAGATAGAGACAGTGAGAGAGTTGATAGGTCATGTGAGGCCACTTTCAACAATAACAACTTGACCTCTACCTCTATTGTGTCTTCTCATTTGGTGCTAGGTCCCTTATATGATGACGCGCCGATTCTCGATGACTTCGTCCTACCTTTGGACAAGATGATGGCCATGGTGGAATGTGATGCACCGTCCACATGGTTCCATCAAGATGTAGATGACCACCATTTGGTCTTCAACATCACCTACACCACATGAGTGGAATGACAAAGGTAACATAGGTGAAGGTGATGCTCTATTCCCACTAGTGGACATTCTTAATGTTGATTTCTTGCAAGATGTTGATCAACCTATTTCCATGCTTCATGCTAGTGTGACTTCCCCATGCGATGATTTACCCATTTATGATGAATATGATGATTGCCATGTGGAGTCTGTTAGTTGTGATGCCATGTTACATAGGATTTCTTGTGCTAATTCTCTCGGTCACATCATGTTTGCCAATCCGCTTGACTTGTCATATGCTATGCATGAGATCCATCATATGTCATATTTGCAATCCCATCGTAGTGACTATGCATATGCTTTTAAAATGAACCCAATTTGCACATATGGTATAGATGACAAGCCCATGGTTATTGGCATTTTTTTCTTATGATGATATTGATATGCTCCCTTTGCATCATTTATCTCATATGCCATGCCATGAACACCTAGCTTCGGATATGCATTGCTTTGGACGTTTTCCATTTTCTCCATATGATGTTTACAATATTTCTCATGAGGAGACCCCCATAGTTTCCTCATACATTTTAGGAGATTGTGATCACTCCCATCCAATGCATGATCCTTATACTTGTATGCTCAATTTGCATCCCCATCGTGTTATACACAATAACTATTCTTTCATGATGGATGACATGTTCTTATACCATGCGTCAAATTTCTTTGGGCGATGCTTATCTTGTGCTAACTCACACATGCACATACACATCATGATGGATGATGTGTACATTTACCACGCGCACAATTTCTTTGGTTTGTGTCTATTTTGTGTAGGTACCCATGAATACTTGTCAACCTCGCAATCCCATGAGTTGACAAAATGAGCTCTAGAGAGAAATGATGAATTGGGATCCCATGGATTGTCTTTCCCACCGCTCTCTTCATGCAAAGACTTCGCGCATTTCTTCTACATGACCCTCACTTGGCTATGGGTTATTGTCCATTATATATCCTTTGCCCATCTTTCCATGTTCACTTTGCATGATATGCTCATTCCTATGCCTTTGCCATGAATTTGTGACCCATGCTTTGCATTACACATGATGACTGATTCTAGTACTTCTATGTGTATTTGCAAGCTTGGTGGAGATATCACTTATTATTGCCATGTTTGCTTTGTGCCCCATGCCTATGACTATACTATGATCTTGCTTTGTGTTCATGCTTGTGATATGTCATGTGCATTGCCTATGCCTATTATTTACTCACATGACATCATTGCCATGATTTCCTCTAGTGTGTTGCATCTTTTCTCCACTAGTTTGCACGACATGATTGTTATTGCTACTTGTGATATCTCCCCATATGTTGCCGCTCTCATGCTAGATGATTTGCCATGTATTGTGTGCAATTATGACTTTAGTCTTGATAATGAGTTTGCCCCCATAGCATTCTCACATATATTTGGAGATTTTGACATATCCCTAATGAAGCATGCTTGTCTTACCTCTTTGCACCATATACCTAGTGCCATGAATATTGCCATTGTTGCATCATATTCTTCACGCACTTGTGTTTCTAATGGTTATGTGCAAGAGAAGAGAACCATCATGACGGATGATGTGTTTATCTACCATGTGCATACGTTCTTTTTTTTGTTGTGTGCATGTGTAGGATACTTGGACTTCGTGTCAACTTCCACGTCACGTGAGTTGACAATTTGAGCTCTTGAGAGCGAACCACCTTCTACCACGACGATTCTACATCGCACTTGCTTGTACTTCAGCATTGTGAAGGACGCACAAGAACATGCTTTCAAGGTGATATCCTTCTCTTTTGAGAACCCCCAAACCATGAGCATGCATATCGTGGATCATACTACTTGTGTTGCTTGCACCATGCGACTTATTTGTCATCTTGGACCCCTTGCTTGCGCACATGGTAGAGATCTTGGTTCCACTTGTCATTTTCACAATTCCATGCATCATGATATATATGCCTTGTGTGTTGCATCCAATTCTTGGATTACTTGCTCCTATCACATGTTTGGTTACAACAATGTCATCACTTCACATATGTCATGTCCCATTGACTGCTACATGCTTGCCTTGATTGCCTCACACATGATGAACAATTGCTCTTTCCATTGTGTTGAGTGCCACACGATATTCACTACACCCAATGCACATTATGCTTGGATTGTCTTGCACTTGACCCATGTGTTTAGACACTTCATTTTATTTGGTGTTGTGAATGCTTGTTATGCCTACCATAGACCTTTCATTGAGCAATTTGCCCATCCTTTCTATGAACTTGAGGTAGATGCTTCTTCTCTAGTCACACATATGTGCATCACTACCTCACATTCACATGATTGTCCCCACGATTTATTTGCTTGTGCTCGATTGATATGCTTACATCTCATGTCATAATCCTTTGTCACACCATATGCTTTGCATGATGACGACACTTGTTTGGTGAATCACCTCTTGAATGCTTGGTTTTGCACTAACGCTAACCACATTTGTTTTTCCAAGTGTTTGTTGTCTTTGCTACTTTTTAAGGAATCCCAAGATGGTGCGACATTGGAGAGTGCCCATTTCGAGCTTCAAGATGACGAGAACTTGGTGATCGACCACTCCTACACTACGACGCCATCTCTTTCCCATGGTGATTTGGATTTCGATCCGAGGTCGGATCTTTCCCAAGGGAGGGGAGATGATGCGGAGCATCCTATGGACATCACCATGTCAAGAGTCTGTTTGGCAAGTGACACGTGCGACATCTACTTCACATACATAAAGGTGAATATTCTCCTTTACATGTGCTCACTTGACCCCTTCGAGGATGGTATACTACTTGACACCCATCTCATGTGCATGCATAGGTATTGTCGGAACACTACGGACGACGAGGAGGAGTGCAAACGCTAAGGAATAACTACACCATCCGCGAGGGAAGCATGCAAGTGACGACGGAAGAAGACGGAGATAGCTTCCAGGAGCCGGACATCTGGCCCTGGCCCGGACATCTGGCCCCTAGATGTGTCACCAGCAACAAGGAGCCAGCGGCCAAGTCTACAGGGCCCGGACATCCGGCGACTAGCCCGGACATCCGGCGCGTCCCGAGCCCCCGGACCTCCGGCCTCCAGCCCAGAAATCCGGACCCCGCCATTTGAGAGAGCAACAAGGTTGGACCCTGTCAGCCCAGACATCCGGCACCAGCGCCCGGACATCCGGCGTCTCGGGAAGGCTCGGACATCCAGCCCGACGCCCGGACATCCGGCCCCCTGCCTACGTGCAGCGCATCTGGGCCGTGGCCCATGACCCCTTCTCCTTAGACTATATGTACTCCCCCTCCACCTACGTGTTAGGGTTAGCATTGGTTTAGCTCATATTTAGAGATAGAGCATTGCTCATCCATATCGGATCTACTCCACGAGAGAGACCGCGGCCCCTCTACGGAGAAGATCCACCTTGGATTCAAGACCCCTCATGGGAAGATCCCCTTGTGGATTCAAGACCTCCTCTACGGAGAAGAACCGGTTACCTCTTGTATCGTCCATTGTTGACTTGGGATCTTGTATCTCCTTTGTGTTCATGGATCTAGCGCATGTGTGATCATTCTTGTTGGTTTGAGTGTTCTCTTGTGTTCCCCTCGTGATTTTCCCCTCGTTTTCCCCCTCGTGTTCTCTTGTGTCCACATTCTTCCTTCTTTACAATTCTGCATTACATCTTTAAAATCAGCATCATGCACATATTGATCTTTGATGGTCTCCAAACCAAATATTTTGAAGTCAAGTTGTGAAAGCATAGTATAGCGACGAGATAATGCATCAACAATAACATTTTCTTTACCCTTCTTGTGTTTAATGACATAAGGGAAAGTCTCAATGAATTCAACCCATTTAGCATGTTTATGATTCGGTTCAGCTTGACTTTTAATATGTTTCAACGATTTATGATCAGAATGTATAACAAATTCTTTGGGCCATAAATAATGTTGATATGTTTCTAAAGTCCGAACAAGAGCATATAATTCTTTATCATAAGTAGAATAATTCATACTAGGGCCACTCAATTCTTCAGAAAAGTATGCAAGAGGTTTGACACCTTGTAATAACACACATCCTAATCCAATTCCACTAGCATCACATTCAAGCTCAAAAGTCTTATTAAAATTAGGAAGTTGGAGTAAACGAGCATGTGTCAACTTATCTTTCAATACCGTGAAGGCTTCTTCCTGTGCGGTACCCCAAACAAAAGGTACATCCTTCTTTGTAAGCTCATTGAGAAGTGCAGCAATGGTGCTGAAATCTCTCACAAAATGCCTATAGAATCCAGCGAGGCCAAGAAAACTCCTCACTTGTGTGGCCGTTTTGGGCTGCGACCAACTCTCAATAGCTTCAATCTTGGCTTTATCAACTTCAATTCCCTGT